>NW_027443357.1:0-291692 GCF_048569485.1 Anomaloglossus baeobatrachus | reverse complement strand
CATCACACACCAGTCTGTGAGCCGGAAGATGCAAACTGCGCTGAAAGCCGGCAAGGCCGGCTGAAGCAGTAGGTGACTTTCGAAAATGTGCAGACAGGCGGCGAACTTTTACCAGCAGATCAGACAGCTCTGGGTATGAGTTTAGAAACCGCTGAACCACGAGGTTGAGCACATGGGCCACGCATGGAACATGTGTCAGCTGGCCTCGCCTCAAAGCCGCCACCAGGTTCCGGCCATTGTCACACACAACCTTTCCTGGCTTTAGGTTCAGAGGTGTGAGCCAGTGATCTGCATGCTGTTTTAGAGCTGTCCACACCTCTTCTGCATTGTGGGGTTTGTCACCTATGCAGATTAGCTGCAGCACAGCCTGTTGCCGCTTCGCCGAGGCAGTGCTGCAGTGCTTCCAGCTTGGGACTGGTGTGGAGGGTAAAGTGGATGAGGATGCGCAGGAGGAGGAGGAGGCTGAAGAGCATGACATTCCGGAGCTGTAGAGTGTGGGTGAAACCCTGACTGAGGTAGGGCCTGCAAACCTTGGTGTGGGAAGGACTTGTTCCGTTCCTCGCTCAAACTGGGTCCCAGCTGGGCTGGGCTGGGTCCCTACCCGGCTGGGTAGGGCGTTGTGGGGGGTTTGTCTATCTCCGTTTGAGGTGAGTTTGTTTAAGTTAGCCTTTTCTTTGGCGTTTTTTGGAGCCCTGCGGGTTGGGGAGTTGGTATCGCCCAGTAAGGCGTTCCCCGGGGGCTTGGATTGGGGTGACATTATGTCAGTGGAAAACGGAGTTGAATTTTGGATTAGGAAATCGAAAACTGATCAGAGAGGTGTGGGTAGACTAGTCCGTTTGGGGATGGTTGTGGCATCTGATATGTGCCCGTTCAAGTGTCTCGGGAATTTTCAACAGATCCGTCCGAAGGTGGATGGCCCCTTATTACATATATCTTTTTATCGAGATACCAATTTGTGAGTGTTTTTAGGGCATGTTTGAAGTCGTTGGGGTTAGATCCGAAGTCTTTCGGATTGGGGCAGCGACGGAGGCCTCTATATGCGGCCTACCGGAGGAGACAGTTAAGCAGATTGGTAGGTGGAAGTCGCAGCGCTTTAAGTCGTATGTACGTCCCCAGGTGGTTGTTGGCAATTGAGGGGAAAAGGGGGGGGGTATTAGGGTATTAGGGTAGCAATGGGGGGGGTGAGAGTGTGTGTTTTTTGTCAATTTGGTTTGGTGAGGCAATAAAATGGTGTCGTCTGTACATTTTGTATTGCAGAAGCACCCCCCCTTCCTTCCCTGGTCTGGATCCTTGGCCACTCTTATGTGTATTGGGGAGCCCGACGAGCGGACGCGAGATGGAACTGGAGACAGCTAGGTTTTGAGAAGGACCTGGCTCTCGTGCGATGGCTCGGTGTTCGGGGGTTAGGGTGCAGGAGGTGCATAGATACGCCTGGTTGGACAGACCTCCTGACATCTTAGTGTTGCATGCCGGGGGGAATGATTTGGGTGGGCGTCCTTTTCGAATCTTGATAAAGGACATCAAACATGATTTGTTACGGTTATGGGCGTCGTTTCCAGGTCTAACGATAGTCTGGTCAGAGATAGTAGCGAGAAAGAGTTGGCAGAAAGCGCGGTCAGTTGACAGGTTGAACAAGGCGCGGGCGAAGGTTAATAGGGCGATCTCGAAGTTTGTTAGTCGGAACGGGGGTATAGCAATACGGCATGTTGAGTTGGAAAGGACGGAAGAGGAATTTTGGTTGGCTGACGGGGTACACCTTAATGCGGTGGGAACTGACTTATGGGCTCTTGGCTTGCAGGGAGGTATTGAGAGGGCCCTTTGCTTGCGGGGGGTCTCAGGCACTTGAAGGGTTTCAAGGTGCCTTCGTTGTGGTGTTGTTTATTGGTGGGTCCTTGAAGTTGGTTTAAAATTGGTTCGGGGATTCATCCGGGTATGGATCCCCTCATTGGCAGAATTGATGGTCCCCTGGTGATTTTGGGGGGGAACCCCGACGGGGTATGTCGGGGCCCCTGGGGGTGTGGTTGGGGTTGACGGAGGATTAACCCTTATAATTTGGTGCTCCTGAGCCAGTGTGGGTAACGGCTGGGAGCAAGTTGAGGTTTTTTATTGCTCGGTTATGGGAATCACCAGGGTTTTGGTAGCTTCAAGGACCTTACCACATTGCAAATTTAATTGGTTATGTATTCTTGTTAATAAAATGGCTGCTATGGCCAAAATTATCCAAAGATAAATTTGTGTCTGTGTAATTACTTTTAAATAAGAAATGGGAATGGAGGTGTGGGGTATGAAAGGAAGACCGGAGTCAACAATTCCAGGGTCAAGCATGTTTATTTGCGTAAGCTTCGTTCCAGGGTAGAAAGGGTAAGAGTGCCTTTCAGAATTCGAAGTGGTCAGACTGTACGGACCACCAAGAACTGCAGGAGAGCTTGAACATCTTCCCATGGATTTGCGACATTCTCCCTCATCAGTTACGTAGGTAAGCAGGTTCTCAGCATTGCAGCCCATTTGTTGTCTTAAGTTAGTTAAGCGGGGTTAACTAACCTGTCAGTTCAGCCTCAGGTCTAAAGCAGAGGCCTGGACTCCACTCCTTACTCCTCACTCCACAACTCTCCTTAAAAACAACTGACTCCTTTTTCCTGCCCCGGGGTCTCCAGACCCCTAGGTGGGCGTTTCCTTCCGTCTGGTCCTGCCCACTGGTGTGCCTGTCTTTCCCTAGGGGAGGTGACTAGGGTTTTCTGGTTGGCTTTGTGTGACTTAGGTGAGGGAAGTTGTTATGCGGGGGCCTATGTGTGACTATCTGCAGTGTCAGGGCGTCACATATGTATGTGTGTATGTCTGCTAAAGGAATCCGCACCGTCATATTTACAAACACAAAATTTTGCAGACACCTCATGTGACTCAGGGAACGTTGTAGACTATGTTTTAACAGGAATATTTAACCTTTACAGTTACTCTCCAAAAAACCTGCCTCCATTAAACTGAATGGAGGTGGGAGCTGCAAGTTATTAATAGCAGCTGTGATTGGTTGCTATAGGAACAAAGGACATTCATAGTATAAGAAGCTTATGTGTGAGATAATATGATGTCAGTGGGGAGACAGATAGAGAGAGACAGACACAGACTGAGAGACAAACAGACAGAGACAGATAGGCATAGACAGACAGGGAAAGAGACAGAGACAAACAGACAGAGGCAGACAGGGAAAGAGACAGACAGAGATAGACAGGGAAAAAAGGCAGACAGACAGAGACAGAGAAAGAGACAGAGGCAGATAGGGAAACAGACAAAGACAAACATACAGAGACAGGCAGGAGAAAAGGCAGACCGACAGGGAAACAGACAGACAGGGGAAGAGACAGACAGAGAGAGACAGACAGATAGAGACAGACAAAGAAATACAGAGATAGACAGGGAAAGAGACAAACGGGGAATGAGTCAGACAGAGAGAGACAAAGAGAGACAGGCAGAGAGAGACAGGGAAAGAGACAGACAGGGGAAGAGACAGACAGAGACAGACAAAGAAATACAGAGACAGACAGGGGAAGAGACAGACAGGGGAAGAGACAGACAGGGGAAGAGACAGACAGACAGGGAAAGAGACAGACCTGGAAAAGAGACAGACCTGGAAAAGAGACAGACAGACATAGAAACAGACAGCCACAAAGAGAGAAAGACAGACAGACACAGAGAGACAGACAGAGATAGAGAGACAGAGAGACATGGATAGAGATAGAGACACACAGAGACAGACAGATGACAGAGACTGGGAGAGAGACAGACAGAAGCATAAATCCCTAACTAAAACTTAACATTTAATGATAGTTTTAAAAGGTAAAAAAACACAAATCATGTAAATAGCATGACTCTCTTCTGTGCATAGAGTCAAAATTTTGTGTTTGTAAATATGACGGTGCGGATTCCTTTAGCAGACATACACACATACATATGTGACGCCCTGACACTGCAGGTAGTCACACATAGGCCCCCGCATAACAACTTCCCTCACCTAAGTCACACAAAGCCAACCAGAAAACCCTAGTCACCTCCCCCAGGGAAAGACAGGCACACCAGTGGGCAGGACCAGACGGAAGGAAACGCCCACCTAAGGGTCTGGAGACCCCGGGGCAGGAAAAAGGAGTCAGTTGTTTTTAAGGAGAGTTGTGGAGTGAGGAGTAAGGAGTGGAGTCCAGGCCTCTGCTTTAGACCTGAGGCTGAACTGACAGGTTAGTTAACCCCGCTTAACTAACTTAAGACAACAAATGGGCTGCAATGCTGAGAACCTGCTTACCTACGTAACTGATGAGGGAGGATGTCGCACATCCATGGGAAGATGTTCAAGCTCTCCTGCAGTTCTTGGTGGTCCGTACAGTCCGACCACTTCGAATTCTGAAAGGCACTCTTACCCTTTCTACCCTGGAACGAAGCTTACGCAAATAAACATGCTTGACCCTGGAATTGTTGACTCCGGTCTTCCTTTCATACCCCACACCTCCATTCCCATTTCTTATTTAAAAGTAATTACACAGACACAAATTTATCTTTGGATAATTTTGGCCATAGCAGCCATTTTATTAACAAGAATACATAACCAATAAAATTTGCAATGTGGTAAGGTCCTTGAAGCTACCAAAACCCTGGTGATTCCCATAACCGAGCAATAAAAAACCTCAACTTGCTCCCAGCCGTTACCCACACTGACTCAGTAGCACCAAATGGTTAGGGTTAATCCTCCGTCAACCCCAACCACACCCCCAGGGGCCCCGACATACCCCGTCGGGGTTCCCCCCCAAAATCACTAGGGGACCATCAATTCTGCCAATGAGGGGATCCATACCCGGATGAATCCCCGAACCAATTTTAAACCAACTTCAAGGACCCACCAATAAACAACACCACAACGAAGGCACCTTGAAACCCTTCAAGTGCCTGAGACCCCCCGCAAGCAAAGGGCCCTCTCAATACCTCCCTGCAAGCCAAGAGCCCATAAGTCAGTTCCCACCGCATTAAGGTGTACCCCGTCAGCCAACCAAAATTCCTCTTCCGTCCTTTCCAACTCAACATGCCGTATTGCTATACCCCCGTTCCGACTAACAAACTTCGAGATCGCCCTATTAACCTTCGCCCGCGCCTTGTTCAACCTGTCAACTGACCGCGCTTTCTGCCAACTCTTTCTCGCTACTATCTCCGACCAGACTATCGTTAGACCTGGAAACGACACCCATAACCGTAACAAATCATGTTTGATGTCCGTTATCAAGATTCGAAAAGGACGCCCACCCAAATCATTCCCCCCGGCATGCAACACTAAGATGTCAGGAGGTCTGTCCAACCGGGCGTATCTATGCACCTCCTGCAACACCCTGTTCCACCCTAACCCCCGAACACCGAGCCATCGCACGAGAGCCAGGTCCTTCTCAAAACCTAGCTGTCTCCCGTTCCATCTCGCGTCCGCTCGTCGGGCTCCCCAATACACATAAGAGTGGCCAAGGATCCAGACCAGGGAAGGAAGGGGGGGTGCTTCTGCAATACAAAATGTACAGACGACACCATTTTATTGCCTCACCAAACCAAATTGACAAAAAACACACACTCTCACCCCCCCATTGCTACCCTAATACCCCCCCCTTTTCCCCTCAATTGCCAACAACCACCTGGGGACGTACATACGACTTAAAGCGCTGCGACTTCCACCTACCAATCTGCTTAACTGTCTCCTCCGGTAGGCCGCATATAGAGGCCTCCTTCGCTGCCCCAATCCGAAAGACTTCGGATCTAACCCCAACGACTTCAAACATGCCCTAAAAACACTCACAAATTGGTATCTCGATAAAAAGGACCCATCCTCGTGACATAATAAGGGGCCATCCACCTTCGGACGGATCTGTTGAAAATTCCCGAGACACTTGAACGGGCACATATCAGCAATGCGTGGGGACATCACACACCAGTCTGTGAGCCGGAAGATGCAAATGACGCTGAAAGCCGGCAAGGCCGGCTGAAGCAGTAGGTGACTTTCGAAAATGTGCAGACAGGCGGCGAACTTTTACCAGCAGATCAGACAGCTCTGGGTATGAGTTTAGAAACCGCTGAACCACGAGGTTGAGCACATGGGCCACGCATGGAACATGTGTCAGCTGGCCTCGCCTCAAAGCCGCCACCAGGTTCCGGCCATTGTCACACACAACCTTTCCTGGCTTTAGGTTCAGAGGTGTGAGCCAGTGATCTGCATGCTGTTTTAGAGCTGTCCACACCTCTTCTGCATTGTGGGGTTTGTCACCTATGCAGATTAGCTGCAGCACAGCCTGTTGCCGCTTCGCCGAGGCAGTGCTGCAGTGCTTCCAGCTTGGGACTGGTGTGGAGGGTAAAGTACTGATGGGGTGGGTGTCTGTGTGGCCCAATTTTTGGAAAAAAGGGAGACTCCGCTTGGAGTAACCCTTGCTTGCTGTGTTTTTAAAAGAAGCCAAGATGAACAGAGCTGGGATCAGGAAAGACTTTGCTACCTACCCCGGTGTCATCCTGGGGACGGTTAATTATGGCGTATTTTTGATTTTGCTTGATGCAAATCAAAACATCCTGTTTGCAACTAGGGCCCAAGTGCTGCCACTGATGGGGTGGGTGTCTGTGTGGCCCAATTTTTGGAAAAAAAGGGAGACTCCGCTTGGAGTAACCCTTGCTTGCTGTGTTTTTAAAATAAGCCAAGATGAACAGAGCTGGGATCAGGAAAGACTTTGCTACCTACCCCGGTGTCATCCTGGGGACGGTTAAGAATAGCGTATTTTTGAATGTGCTTGATGCAAATGTAGCTGTGAAGTGTACAACTGGGGCACAACTGCTGCCACTGAAGGGGTGGGTGTGTGTGGGGCCCAATTTTTGGAAAAAAGGGAGACTCCTCTTGGAGTCACCTTGCGGTGTTTTACATGATTTTAGAATGGCGTGCCATGCCTATATCTGTGTGTCCTCCTCTTTTTCCTTGTCCAGCTGTTTTGTTTTCGCATGAGTATATGTCCTTGTCACTTTCCCATGTGTTTGTGTTGTGTTGTGAGTTGTTTGTCACCTTTTGGACACCTTTGAGGGTGTTTTCTAGGTGTTTTACTGTGTTTGTGATTGCCTGCCATTGTTTCCTATTGGCTCGAGTTCGGTTCGTCGAACGTTCGACGAGCCGAACTCGAACGGGAGCTCCGTTCGGCGAACCGACCTCGAGCCGAACCGGGACCGGTTCGCTCATCTCTACTCCTGGACATACCTACCCCGGTGTCATCCTGGGGACGGTTAAGAATAGCGTATTTTTGAATGTGCTTGATGCAAATGTAGCTGTGAAGTGTACAACTGGGGCACAACTGCTGCCACTGAAGGGGTGGGTGTGTGTGGGGCCCAATTTTTGGAAAAAAGGGAGACTCCGCTTGGAGTAACCCTTGCTTGCTGTGTTTTTAAAAGAAGCCAAGATGAACAGAGCTGGGATCAGGAAAGACTTTGCTACCTACCCCGGTGTCATCCTGGGGACGGTTAATTATGGCGTATTTTTGAATGTGCTTGATGCAAATCAAAACATCCTGTTTGCAACTAGGGCCCAAGTGCTGCCACTGATGGGGTGGGTGTCTGTGTGGCCCAATTTTTGGAAAAAAGGGAGACTCCGCTTGGAGTAACCCTTGCTTGCTGTGTTTTTAAAAGAAGCCAAGATGAACAGAGCTGGGATCAGGAAAGACTTTGCTACCTACCCCGGTGTCATCCTGGGGACGGTTAAGAATAGCGTATTTTTGAATGTGCTTGATGCAAATGTAGCTGTGAAGTGTACAACTGGGGCACAACTGCTGCCACTGAAGGGGTGGGTGTGTGTGGGGCCCAATTTTTGGAAAAAAGGGAGACTCCGCTTGGAGTAACCCTTGCTTGCTGTGTTTTTAAAAGAAGCCAAGATGAACAGAGCTGGGATCAGGAAAGACTTTGCTACCTACCCCGGTGTCATCCTGGGGACGGTTAATTATGGCGTATTTTTTAATGTGCTTGATGCAAATCAAAACATCCTGTTTGCAACTAGGGCCCAAGTGCTGCCACTGATGGGGTGGGTGTCTGTGTGGCCCAATTTTTGGAAAAAAGGGAGACTCCGCTTGGAGTAACCCTTGCTTGCTGTGTTTTTAAAAGAAGCCAAGATGAACAGAGCTGGGATCAGGAAAGACTTTGCTACCTACCCCGGTGTCATCCTGGGGACGGTTAATTATGGCGTATTTTTGAATGTGCTTGATGCAAATCAAAACATCCTGTTTGCAACTAGGGCCCAAGTGCTGCCACTGATGGGGTGGGTGTCTGTGTGGCCCAATTTTTGGAAAAAAGGGAGACTCCGCTTGGAGTAACCCTTGCTTGCTGTGTTTTTAAAAGAAGCCAAGATGAACAGAGCTGGGATCAGGAAAGACTTTGCTACCTACCCCGGTGTCATCCTGGGGACGGTTAAGAATAGCGTATTTTTGAATGTGCTTGATGCAAATGTAGCTGTGAAGTGTACAACTGGGGCACAACTGCTGCCACTGAAGGGGTGGGTGTGTGTGGGGCCCAATTTTTGGAAAAAAGGGAGACTCCGCTTGGAGTAACCCTTGCTTGCTGTGTTTTTAAAAGAAGCCAAGATGAACAGAGCTGGGATCAGGAAAGACTTTGCTACCTACCCCGGTGTCATCCTGGGGACGGTTAATTATGGCGTATTTTTGAATGTGCTTGATGCAAATCAAAACATCCTGTTTGCAACTAGGGCCCAAGTGCTGCCACTGATGGGGTGGGTGTCTGTGTGGCCCAATTTTTGGAAAAAAGGGAGACTCCGCTTGGAGTAACCCTTGCTTGCTGTGTTTTTAAAAGAAGCCAAGATGAACAGAGCTGGGATCAGGAAAGACTTTGCTACCTACCCCGGTGTCATCCTGGGGACGGTTAATTATGGCGTATTTTTGAATGTGCTTGATGCAAATCAAAACATCCTGTTTGCAACTAGGGCCCAAGTGCTGCCACTGATGGGGTGGGTGTCTGTGTGGCCCAATTTTTGGAAAAAAGGGAGACTCCGCTTGGAGTAACCCTTGCTTGCTGTGTTTTTAAAAGAAGCCAAGATGAACAGAGCTGGGATCAGGAAAGACTTTGCTACCTACCCCGGTGTCATCCTGGGGACGGTTAATTATGGCGAATTTTGGAATGTGCTTGATGCAAATCAAAACATCCTGTTTGCAACTAGGGCCCAAGTGCTGCCACTGATGGGGTGGGTGTCTGTGTGGCCCAATTTTTGGAAAAAAGGGAGACTCCGCTTGGAGTAACCCTTGCTTGCTGTGTTTTTAAAAGAAGCCAAGATGAACAAGTCATGGGTCAGCAAAGACTTTATCTACCTACCCCGGTGTCATCCTGGGGACGGATAAGAATGGCGTATTTTTGAATGTGCTTGATGCAAATCAAAACATCCTGTTTGCAACTAGGGCCCAAGTGCTGCCACTGATGGGGTGGGTGTCTGTGTGGCCCAATTTTTGGAAAAAAGGGAGACTCCGCTTGGAGTAACCCTTGCTTGCTGTGTTTTTAAAAGAAGCCAAGATGAACAGAGCTGGGATCAGGAAAGACTTTGCTACCTACCCCGGTGTCATCCTGGGGACGGTTAATTATGGCGTATTTTTGAATGTGCTTGATGCAAATCAAAACATCCTGTTTGCAACTAGGGCCCAAGTGCTGCCACTGATGGGGTGGGTGTCTGTGTGGCCCAATTTTTGGAAAAAAGGGAGACTCCGCTTGGAGTAACCCTTGCTTGCTGTGTTTTTAAAAGAAGCCAAGATGAACAGAGCTGGGATCAGGAAAGACTTTGCTACCTACCCCGGTGTCATCCTGGGGACGGTTAATTATGGCGTATTTTTGAATGTGCTTGATGCAAATCAAAACATCCTGTTTGCAACTAGGGCCCAAGTGCTGCCACTGATGGGGTGGGTGTCTGTGTGGCCCAATTTTTGGAAAAAAGGGAGACTCCGCTTGGAGTAACCCTTGCTTGCTGTGTTTTTAAAAGAAGCCAAGATGAACAAGTCATGGTCAGCAAAAACTTTATCTACCTACCCCGGTGTCATCCTGGGGACGGATAAGAATGGCGTATTTTTGAATGTGCTTGAAGCCAAGATGAAAGGAGCTGGGATCAGGAAAGACTTTGCTACCTACCCCGGTGTCATCCTGGGGACGGTTAAGAATAGCGTATTTTTGAATGTGCTTGATGCAAATGTAGCTGTGAAGTGTACAACTGGGGCACAACTGCTGCCACTGAATGGGTGGGTGTGTGTGGGGCCCAATTTTTGGAAAAAAGGGAGACTCCGCTTGGAGTCACCTTGCGGTGTTTTACATGATTTTAGAATGGCGTGCCATGCCTATATCTGTGTGTCCTCCTCTTTTTCCTTGTCCAGCTGTTTTGTTTTCGCATGAGTATATGTCCTTGTCACTTTCCCATGTGTTTGTGTTGTGTTGTGAGTTGTTTGTCACCTTTTGGACACCTTTGAGGGTGTTTTCTAGGTGTTTTACTGTGTTTGTGATTGCCTGCCATTGTTTCCTATTGGCTCGAGTTCGGTTCGTCGAACGTTCGACGAGCCGAACTCGAACGGGAGCTCCGTTCGACGAACCGACCTCGAGCCAAACCGGGACCGGTTCGCTCATCTCTACTCCTGGACATAGCATTCGAATTACCAGGTCCCTGAAGGCTGAAATGCGTAGTGGCCGGAAATCATGAACAATTACAATGGGCGTATGTGCTGTAGATCCTGCGTCAGTTGTAGCTTGGAACTTTGTCTTTTCACGGATTTGCCCGTCTCTCATGGTGTTGGGCTATTTTCGGATCAAAATGGTGTGTCCCTCCTTGGCCCGTATCATGGGTTATTTCAGGGGCAAATTTAACTCTCTTAGCACTTTTCTCCTTAATTGTGGCCGTTGAATTGTTGGGTCAAGGTCTATCCAACCAGCATATTTGTTGTTTTTCAGACAATTTAGGGCTCGTGCATAGTAATAATAACACAGGTTTCCAAGGGTAAAAATTTTTGAAAGATGTGATTTTTTTCATACTTTTGATCATTGGACTCAGTAAAAATATTGAAAAAATATCATCACGTACAGTTTTTTCACAAACACTGATTCTATAGGTGTTAGGGCCAGGTGGACGGGCAGACCCAGGAGGTGGATCCACTGGGCCGAACACCTTAATGAAGGCAAGGGGTCCGGTAGCCGGAGCACTACGGGTAGCAGGACAGTCCGTGCAAAAGAGTGGAATGGAGAAGTCCCTGGGACCACGGAGTCACTGATGGTAGTCCGGGTGACGGAGCTCAGGTTCGGAGGCCGAGATGTCAGGCAGAGTCCGGAACCGATGGAGCGAGAGGACGGGTCACCACAGGGATCAGAGATGGTACGGACTGACGGGATGGCAGATAGTCAGCGTTCGGGGTTCGGGAATCGGCAGGACCGGATGGCGAGGCAGGAGCGGCTCTAGAAGAGAGATAGGTAAGTATATCACAGAGACACAAGGAGACCTGACTCCTAGCTTAGGAAACACGAAGAACAGGCCCCGCCCACTTGGACATTAAACCCCTTTATACCCTGTACCTGTGTGTTCAATTTCCTGTCAGTGGACGCTGGCCCTTTAAGAGAGGGTCAATGACCGCGCGCGCGCCCTAATGCGCATGCGCGAGGCCCGGGTGCCAGAAGCCAGGGCAGGGAGCGGTGTATAGGAAGCAGGGGAGCCGGCCTGGAGCAGGGCTGCCGACGGGCGCCGGGAGTGGGGACCGGGCCGCCTGGGGACCGCAGGTGGTGGAGGCTGGAGACCGTGGAGCGGGGGATGTCTGCCAGAGGAGCCGGGGAGCGAAGCAGGGAAGCCGGGGAGCGTGGCAGGTGAGCCGGGGGGCAGAGCAGGGGACCCGGAGAGCGTGACAATAGGTTTCCAAAAGGTTAGAATTCTGAAAAGATTCCCTCCATACTTTTCTGAAGATGGTGCTCTAGTGTATTCAAGCGATGTTCCTGTGCTGATGGAAAATGTAACATTAAGTACAATGTGAGCGAGTGGAGACACGTCATTGTTTCATCCAAAAAGTCTGAAAGCTGTGCTACTGCTCAATGGCAGTAAGTATTCTTCAGTGTGTGTAGGGCATGTGTCGCGGGCAGAGGGGCCACGCACGCTACGCTCGGGTTCGGGGACTTCTGCTGCTGCTGCTGCTCGGTGGCTCGAGCGGAGGGCCAGATCCGGGGACTCGAGCAGCGCTCCTCGCCCACGAGTGAAAAGGGGGTGGTTTGTTTGGGGAGATAGTTAGTGACGTCACCCACAGGTCGTGGTGATAATGGGCACCACCACTGCTGGTGACGGGGATCCCGGGAGCGATGGCAGGGAGCAGCTAGGATGTTGGTTCCCCCTCCGTGGGTAGGGGTTGGTGATCCCGGGGCCCGGTGGCGGTACGGGGAGGCTGGATGGCTGGGGTGTACGTACCGAGGGAGCCCGTTTGCCCGCAGGCGCTGGCCCTTGGATCTCTAGCCTATGGCGGTGGCTTTTTATCCTCACGGTGTGGACGGTTGCCTTCTGTCGGGTCTTGGGTGTTAGGGAACCCCTGGGATTCCGGTCACTCTCGGATTTGACCATTGTCGGCGGCTCCTAGCCTGGTCAGGGTCCAATGGCCCTGCCTTTGTGCTTGGTACAGATCCGCTCACCGGTTCAGTTCCCTTCGGGTCACCGCCCGTCCCCGATCCTACGGTTCAGCTGACTTGTACCACCTCCTGCAGACGGCCACCACCGTCTGCCGACCTTGCTGACAGTGCCTGGGCTCCTACCCAGACACTAACAGTTTCTGTCCTCTCACTTTCCACTACAAAACTAAACTAACTGCTTTTTCCCGCCTCCAGGCCTGTGAACTCCTCGGTGGGTGGGGCCAACCGCCTGGCTCCGCCCCACCTGGTGTGGACATCAGACCCTGGAGGAGGCAACAAGGATTTTGTGTGACTGATGTAGACTATCCAGGGGAGGGGGTGTGTGTGATTTTGTGTTTGTGACTACCTGGCTAGTCCAGGGCGTCACACATGCTATGCACTTGGAAGAAAGCTGTGAGAATTTAGACTTTATTCTCAAGAAACTTAACTACAAGGAGCATGGATGGTCAATATGTGGTGGTCTAAAAATGTTCTCATTGCTTCTTGGGCAGCAAGGAGGATATATTAAATACCCATGCTGTTCTGCCTCATGGCAGCCTGCTAATAGTCATTCATTAAAATTTCTGTTACAACCCCTAGAGGTCATTGTTATTCTTTTGAATTGCTGAGTTTCCCTTTAAGCTAAATGTATTCTGGGTATGGAATGCCTCCCTGAGCTGAGAAGAAGCCTGCAGCCATTTTCTCTTTGGATTTGTCAGGAAAGGACATGCCGACTTACCTCTCTGTACATTCACCCCTGCCTAGTGTAATCCGGTGAGCAAAGCAAATTACATGTGTTAGTGATAGAATCCTAGATGGAAGAGTGTAGTAAATGCATTGTACATTGTACTTCTACACCTTTAGTGTCATCCCTGTCTTGTTTGTCTAGATAAGATTTCTATGTATTGCAGATGCAGTGACCTTTCACCTACATTCTCGTAAGAACTGCATCTCATGTACTGTTATGCTATGTTAACTCTGTATTAACACTGTACTGACTGTAATCATTTTCTTGTTATAGTTTTTACCCGTATAAAACAGTATCTTGGATATACCGTATTCTGTCTTCAACTGCATCTTGGATATTCCTATATTCACTGTATATTCCATGTATACTGCAATCAAGTTCACGTTACCAGCTAATAAATCAAGGCTATTGAACTCCACAGTCTGTTTATTTGAAATGTGAACTAGGGTTTAGCTGTATGCTAGAGATTCACAGCATTACGTAAAAGAAGGCAGAACACATGCTTTTTGTGTGAATTGGAAAGCCAGGTTAGGACTCTTCACTGGAGCAAAAAAAATTGGCCAACAAGAACATCTTTGTAACCGGGACTCAAGAACATTGTTGCATAAAGCTTAGTTGATCCCACCTAAAGTTCTCTTGCCACCACTCCACTGTAAGCTTGGACTGATGAAGCTGTTTGTGAAAGCGCTACTGAAAGAAGGAGAGATGTTTAAGTACCTGTGTACCAAGTTTCAGGGACTGTCAGAATCAAGTCTGAAGGAAGGTGTGATGCCCTGGCAAAACCAGGTAGTTACAGATAGGCCCCCGCACAACACCTTTCCTCACTTAGGAAACACACAGCCGACCTGAAACCCTAGTCACCTAGGACCCTGAAGCCAGGACCGAAAACAGCGGCCTAGCTAATTAAATGATTGAGGGCAGGATTATAGGTCCTATCCCACCTAAAGTCCCTCAAAGAAGACAACAGCCCACTGATAGGGATAAGGCCACCGCCAGGGCCCTTAGATCCCACGGGCCAGCGCCTGCGGGCACGGCTCCTTAGGCCATATCCAGCCGGGAGCGGACTCCTGAGTTCCAGACCAGGCAGTCCACCATACACAAAAACAAGTGCAGAGTAAAGGACAGCGACCACCAGCCTGGGTGGGGGACCTGAATGCAACCGGCCGGGGCGGCAGGCCACCAGCACCTTTGGTTTACCGAAAGACTCGTGTGATTCATTTACTGTGAGTAACCAAACATCCCCCTGCTTGCTCAGGCGCGCCGGCCCTTGCCATCACCATACCCTGCACAAAGACACTGGGCCCCGGGGCAATCATCCCTACACACGGAGGGGTTAACATCCAGCTGCCACTACATCTCTCCCGGGTATCCCATAACGGCAGCGGTGGTGTCCCACCTCACCACACACCGTTGGTGGCGTCACAAACTTAATACGGCCTAGCCCATACATCTACATTCCTCCTTTTATTCGACATGTCCGCGAGACCCCCGGGTCGAGCCACTCTCTTAGAAGGTCTGGATCCGACCAACGGCGGCTGCTGGCACAGGGGCAGCACAAAAGCATTTTTGTGGGTTCGGATATTCAGAAACCCATGAATGAAGGATGACGTGTTTTAAACAATAATGAAAACTGTTGAAAAAAGGGCTTGGGACTCTTTGAAAGAAGCAATAAATACGTTTCTAGGTAACAACAAAGAATCAAAATTTAAGTCCATCGTGGAGAACATGCTGAAACGTTTCAAAGCCTTGGGTTGTCTAATGAATTTGAAGTTACATTTTTTACATTCCTATTTGGACTACTTGTCTGAAAACCTTGGTGCTGGTGGGAAGAACAAGAAGGTTTTCATCGGAATATCAAGGAGATGGAACGACGATACCAAAGTAAATGAAACGTGAACATGATTGCCGGATGCTTCACAGAGAAGATCCACAGGCCTTCTATAAGAGAAAAGGGGGATCTAGAGAAAAGGAAAAAGTGCAAGAATAAATTTCTAATAAAGTTGCAGAATGACTGTACAATAAATAAATGTATTTTATATATAAAATTGTGAATATTTTTGGTTACAATAAGTATTTTTCTTGTTCATGTCACTTGTATGTAACTTCACACATGGATTGTACAAAATCAATATTTGATGGTTAAAAAAAAATATTTATTTTTTTTTTTAAATCAGGACATTAGAAAACATAATAATCAGTCACTGGATTTGAAGTTTCATAAACCAAAAATTTACATAGCTGTGTAATTTGTCGGGCACCCACCGACAATAGAATAGCGCCAGATTTAGGAAGCTGGCTGAGGTCTGCAAAGTCTGTAGCCAGGTGACAAAATTGTCCAACCTGGGTTTCTTCCTTAAGTAGTCTCTGGTATGATGATATGGTATAATCCTGGCAGCCGGAGTCGAAATCCCTAGATTGCGGTTATGATCTCCAATCGGAATTGGAGCCCCTAGATTGAAGCCATGTAGCCAAGTGATCCTCTAGTTGAAGCCAAAGTCCCTAGACCGAGTCCACAAGGCATCCTGGTTCTGATACCCTAGCCAGCTCCTAAGAGCTTAGACTAGATCATGCAACATCCATCAACAACCTGGTGACTCCAAGAAGTCCCCTTTTATAGCCATAACCTTCCCTTAGGATATACTGTGCCCTTATCAGATTGGTTGTACAAGGTTGCTTCTCTTATTGGATGGATTTCAAGCTGCATGGATAATGTTCATTTAAATGATGTGGATAGAAAGACTGAAGATATCTACATGTAGTCTGAAATCCATCATGAATCAATACTATTTTACACAGTCATAAGCAGCCCATGGGCATTCACCTGCATTCAAACCAATAACAGCTCATAGACCAGACAATCCATCTACCACTGGACCAAAGACAGGAAGTTAAATCCACTGCCTGCGGTAACCAACTTAATCCTATAGGCTACTCACACAACAAACCCAACAGAAAGGAAAAAAACATGGCTTCGATTATCCATCCAATGAAAACGCATAACCATTGTGAGCCATTGGACAATGCAATTGGACACTTGGTGACATGGTGCACGGCCCAATGAATCAAGTCTTTACTTCATATTCACGGTTTAAGCCCTTGGGTTCTAATATGCCCAGAGTACATATCCAGAAAGATTCTCTTTCTTTGAGCTAAACACAAGTCAACAATACATTGTAAGCAGATTCTATTACCAGTCCCACACCATTTTGTGACGCATAATCACACAGTGATCCAATTAAGATTCCAAGTCATCGAACATGTCCAAGCCATACGCAGAGGAGGCAATAGAATTAGGAAGCTCAAAGAAAGGGAATCTTTCTGGATATATACTCTGGGCACATTGGAACCCAAAGGCTTAAACCATGAATATGAAGTACAGACTTGATTCATTGGGCCATGCATGGACATAATGGACATAATTCTAATAGGCAGGACAGGTAATAAGGAGCACAAGTTATATGCTAAAATGTGTTGTGTGACAAGACAGACACAGGAAAGGACATGATAACAGGTGTAGGGACCAACAAGGTGAGACAAGGGGTATCAGGATAGGGTCAAGTAGGTATGAATGTAGTAATGGGGCAGGCATAGAGAATTGTATGTGAATGTGAATTACAATAAATCACTAAGGAAAGGAATATGTGAGTGTGTGCCTAATGTAAACTAATATTGTACTGGCAAAATTATAGATGGAAAGGGAGAAGGGGAGGGGGGAGAGAGGAGGCTGTAATTGACTACAAGGGTATGAGTTATGAGTGATCATAGGGATAGTGTTACATAAGTGGAAATACCTATGGAGGACCGGATGTGTAAGCGCATACCTTATACAAACCTATAGAGTGCTGATGGGTGAGAGTGTGATGTTAGATATAAGACATCCTATAGTGAATAGTGAGCCGTAATCAAGTGCAACAGGGATATTTCACGTGACTATGGGAACCTGGAAGGTAAAGAAAGGGGAGAAAAAACTGTTAGACAAGGTAATCAGACATAATGTAACCAGTTGATCAGACATGATCACCTGGTTTGAGACCCCCTGCCTTACACTATATAGATATCATGTTTATTCCCCATCTATCTTGCTCAGGAGAGCATCTCCCTCCCCCGGCACCAAGAGCAGCTCATACTGAATTGTTACATTGACTAGTAACACTGCACACAGAAATGCACCTTAATATTCCACTGTTAACCCTTTCCTCCCAGCAGTAACACACAACTCCTCACCTTGATATCATGGTGATTTATGGTCAGAATGACTTCAATGCGATCAGTGATTTCTATTCTAGCTCTGCTCACATAGATTTTATATCCACACTCAACTATAGGCCGTTCTTCATATTTTGGGGGCTTTTAGTCAGATATACTAGTTTGTGCCTGTATAGTATTGGTGTAGATGGGAGTGTAGGGCATGGGTTACATGGCACTGTGGTGGAATACTGATGGGAGGTATTGGTGCTGTGTTTGATGCTTCTACTGGGTATTTTCCTACAAATACTGGAACAGCTCACTGCTTAGAATGATCCTTCCCAGCTCTATAATATATTATATATACCCCACAATGCAGGCTCACACACACATTTGTCTCAAGTGTGTTGTAGGGACACAGATACAGTCTTGGTCATGTGACTAAAGGCTACTTTACACACTGCGATATCGGTCCCGATATCGCTAGTGTGGGTACCCGCCCCCATCTGTTGCGCGACACGGGCAAATCGCTGCCCATGCCGCACAACACCGACCAGACCCGTCACACATACTTACCTGCCCGGCGACGTCGCTGTGTCCAGCGAACCGCCTCCTTTCTAAGGGGGCGGTCCGTGCGGCGTCACAGCGACGTCACTGAGCGACCGCCCAATAGCAGCGGAGGGGCGGAGATGAGTGGCCGGAACATCCCGCCCACCTCCTTCCTTCCTCATAGCGGCTGGGAGGCAGGTAAGGAGAGGTTCCTCGTTTCTGCGGTGTCACACGGAGCGATGTGTGCTACCGCAGGAGCGACGAACTACATCGTTACTGCTGCAGTAACGATAATCGAGAATGGAGACCCATGTCACCGATGAGCGATTTTGCACGTTTTTGCAACGATGCAAAATCGCTCATCGGTATCACACGCAGCAACATCGCTAATGCGGCCGGATGTGCGTCACAAATTCCGTGACCCCAACGACTCCGCATTAGCGATGTCGCAGCGTGTAAAGCCCCCTTTAGTGGGAGTGGTGTACAGGGTCTTAGCAGTAAAGAGTATTCCATATTTCTGCCAGATACCCACAGAGATATTGAAATCTGAAAAAAGAGACTTCTGCTCATTGAAGGTAAGAACTGCTCACATAGCGTTCAACTCCACAGCAAACGAGTGCTCTAGCACTGGCATCTCAGCAGGGATATTCCCCTACTACACATGTGTGTCTAGGTCACTGTGACAGTTTACAGGACATAACTCAGGGCACCTAGACAGAAGGCAGAGGGACTACTTTCTATTTCTGGTGTAGAGCTTAGTACAATATATATATATTTATACTATTACATGGGACACATGTACCTTGTATTACCATTATTCGCTGTATATGAACCCCTTTTCTCCGGGCATTATTTGTCTATAGCATTTTTCACGAACCTGAGGCAACTGAGAACCCTTCAGTGATGGAATTCCACTAACCCTCACAATACCTACCAGGGGCCTCCCTGCAGTAACTCAGGTAGTTGTACCCATTCTCTTTCCGCATTCTATGTGTTCTTCTTCTTTCTTCTTTTTTTTCTTTTTTCTTCTTTTTATTTCTATCATGTAGTTCAGGGGTTTATAGATATATGTCCTGCATCTCATATTTCCTTTAGTGGTGCTTCTTACCCATTCTCATATCATTTACCCTAGTATTTCATGATCCTGAGGCGACTGAGAACCCTTTAATAAAGGAATCCTTTTTCACCTGAATTGTCAAGTGATACTTACCAGTGACTATCACGTAATGTTACAGGTAGTTCCATTTTCTTCCTCTTCTTTCTCTCCTTTCTTCTTTGTCACACGGTCCATTGTGTTATAGCCCACGTGTCATGATAATGTTCTTTATAATGGTGTGAACATGTATATGTCTCAGTACCTTATGAACTTGAGAATTCTAGTGAGTAGATGATGAAAGCCTATTCCAGAACTGGAATCGGTAAATAATTGTAGGTGGAATCTAAATGAAAAGATGGTACAAGTGTTATCATGACACGTGGGCTATAACACAATGGACCGTGTGACAAAGAAGAAAGGAGAGAAAGAAGAGGAAGAAAATGGAACTACCTGTAACATTACGTGATAGTCACTGGTAAGTATCACTTGACAATTCAGGTGAAAAAGGATTCCTTTATTAAAGGGTTCTCAGTCGCCTCAGGATCATGAAATACTAGGGTAAATGATATGAGAATGGGTAAGAAGCACCACTAAAGGAAATATGAGATGCAGGACATATATCTATAAACCCCTGAACTACATGATAGAAATAAAAAGAAGAAAAAAGAAAAAAAAGAAGAAAGAAGAAGAACACATAGAATGCGGAAAGAGAATGGGTACAACTACCTGAGTTACTGCAGGGAGGCCCCTGGTAGGTATTGTGAGGGTTAGTGGAATTCCTTCACTGAAGGGTTCTCAGTTGCCTCAGGTTCGTGAAAAATGCTATAGACAAATAATGCCCGGAGAAAAGGGGTTCATATACAGCGAATAATGGTAATACAAGGTACATGTGTCCCATGTAATAGTATAAATATATATATATTGTACTAAGCTCTACACCAGAAATAGAAAGTAGTCCCTCTGCCTTCTGTCTAGGTGCCCTGAGTTATGTCCTGTAAACTGTCACAGTGACCTAGACACACATGTGTAGTAGGGGAATATCCCTGCTGAGATGCCAGTGCTAGAGCACTCGTTTGCTGTGGAGTTGAACGCTATGTGAGCAGTTCTTACCTTCAATGAGCAGAAGTCTCTTTTTTCAGATTTCAATATCTCTGTGGGTATCTGGCAGAAATATGGAATACTCTTTACTGCTAAGACCCTGTACACCACTCCCACTAAAGGGCGCTTTACACGCTGCGACATCGCTAATGCGGAGTCGTTGGGGTCACGGAATTTGTGACGCACATCCGGCCGCATTAGCGATGTTGCTGCGTGTGATACCGATGAGCGATTTTGCATCGTTGCAAAAACGTGCAAAATCGCTCATCGGTGACATGGGTCTCCATTCTCGATTATCGTTACTGCAGCAGTAACGATGTAGTTCGTCGCTCCTGCGGTAGCACACATCGCTCCGTGTGACACCGCAGAAACGAGGAACCTCTCCTTACCTGCCTCCCAGCCGCTATGAGGAAGGAAGGAGGTGGGCGGGATGTTCCGGCCACTCATCTCCGCCCCTCCGCTGCTATTGGGCGGTCGCTCAGTGACGTCGCTGTGACGCCGCACGGACCGCCCCCTTAGAAAGGAGGCGGTTCGCCGGACACAGCGACGTCGCCGGGCAGGTAAGTATGTGTGACGGGTCTGGTCGGTGTTGTGCGGCATGGGCAGCGATTTGCCCGTGTCGCGCAACAGATGGGGGCGGGTACCCACACTAGCGATATCGGGACCGATATCGCAGTGTGTAAAGTAGCCTTTAGTCACATGACCAAGACTGTATCTGTGTCCCTACAACACACTTGAGACAAATGTGTGTGTGAGCCTGCATTGTGGGGTATATATAATATATTATAGAGCTGGGAAGGATCATTCTAAGCAGTGAGCTGTTCCAGTATTTGTAGGAAAATACCCAGTAGAAGCATCAAACACAGCACCAATACCTCCCATCAGTATTCCACCACAGTGCCATGTAACCCATGCCCTACACTCCCATCTACACCAATACTATACAGGCACAAACTAGTATATCTGACTAAAAGCCCCCAAAATATGAAGAACGGCCTATAGTTGAGTGTGGATATAAAATCTATGTGAGCAGAGCTAGAATAGAAATCACTGATCGCATTGAAGTCATTCTGACCATAAATCACCATGATATCAAGGTGAGGAGTTGTGTGTTACTGCTAGGAGGAAAGGGTTAACAGTGGAATATTAAGGTGCATTTCTGTGTGCAGTGTTACTAGTCAATGTAACAATTCAGTATGAGCTGCTCTTGGTGCCGGGGGAGGGAGATGCTCTCCTGAGCAAGATAGATGGGGAATGAACATGATATCTATATAGTGTAAGGCAGGGGGTCTCAAACCAGGTGATCATGTCTGATCAACTGGTTACATTATGTCTGATTACCTTGTCTAACAGTTTTTTCTCCCCTTTCTTTACCTTCCAGGTTCCCATAGTCACGTGAAATATCCCTGTTGCACTTGATTACGGCTCACTATTCACTATAGGATGTCTTATATCTAACATCACACTCTCACCCATCAGCACTCTATAGGTTTGTATAAGGTATGCGCTTACACATCCGGTCCTCCATAGGTATTTCCACTTATGTAACACTATCCCTATGATCACTCATAACTCATACCCTTGTAGTCAATTACAGCCTCCTCTCTCCCCCCCTCCCCTTCTCCCTTTCCATCTATAATTTTGCCAGTACAATATTAGTTTACATTAGGCACACACTCACATATTCCTTTCCTTAGTGATTTATTGTAATTCACATTCACATACAATTCTCTATGCCTGCCCCATTACTACATTCATACCTACTTGACCCTATCCTGATACCCCTTGTCTCACCTTGTTGGTCCCTACACCTGTTATCATGTCCTTTCCTGTGTCTGTCTTGTCACACAACACATTTTAGCATATAACTTGTGCTCCTTATTACCTGTCCTGCCTATTAGAATTATGTCCATTATGTCCATGCATGGCCCAATGAATCAAGTCTGTACTTCATATTCATGGTTTAAGCCTTTGGGTTCCAATGTGCCCAGAGTATATATCCAGAAAGATTCCCTTTCTTTGAGCTTCCTAATTCTATTGCCTCCTCTGCGTATGGCTTGGACATGTTCGATGACTTGGAATGTTAATTGGATCACTGTGTGATTATGCGTCACAAAATGGTGTGGGACTGGTAATAGAATCTGCTTACAATGTATTGTTGACTTGTGTTTAGCTCAAAGAAAGAGAATCTTTCTGGATATGTACTCTGGGCACATTAGAACCCAAGGGCTTAAACCGTGAATATGAAGTAAAGACTTGATTCATTGGGCCGTGCACCATGTCACCAAGTGTCCAATTGCATTGTCCAATGGCTCACAATGGTTATGCGTTTTCATTGGATGGATAATCGAAGCCATGTTTTTTTCCTTTCTGTTGGGTTTGTTGTGTGAGTAGCCTATAGGATTAAGTTGGTTACCGCAGGCAGTGGATTTAACTTCCTGTCTTTGGTCCAGTGGTAGATGGATTGTCTGGTCTATGAGCTGTTATTGGTTTGAATGCAGGTGAATGCCCATGGGCTGCTTATGACTGTGTAAAATAGTATTGATTCATGATGGATTTCAGACTACATGTAGATATCTTCAGTCTTTCTATCCACATCATTTAAATGAACATTATCCATGCAGCTTGAAATCCATCCAATAAGAGAAGCAACCTTGTACAACCAATCTGATAAGGGCACAGTATATCCTAAGGGAAGGTTATGGCGGATGCAGGAAGATGCGCACTACACCCTACCATGCTCAAACCAATGGTTATCAACCTGCTCAGGACTTTACCCCATATTCCAGATGTGGCCTTACAAGTGATTTATAGAGGGTTAACAATACGTTGGGATCACCGGATCTAATCTCCCTTTTTATACACCCTAAAATCTTGTTTGCTTTAGAATAAACAATAACATCATAAAGGTATAAGATGACGCCATTATTAGCGTCACCATACCGCTACTCTGCCTTCTAAAACGGTCTCTGCTCAAAACCAAACATGATGCATTGCAGGCGGAGCGCGATGAGTTGCAGCAAGAAACAGTAGTGGGTGTGGGTGATAACACACAGCCCAGCCTCGTCTCATCACAACGTGCAGTGGAGGACTATGACGAGGAGGAGGATGAAGACATGGAGCAAATCTCCGGCCAAATTGAGGATATGACATGCACACCAGTCATATCCTCGGTTCAGCGTGGCTGGCCAGAGGACAGGGTAGATGAGGAGGAGGAGGAGGAGGAGGAGGAGGACAGCATGTTCAGTCAACGTGTTGGTCAGGCTACTGAAGTCCTGGCTGTTAAGAGTCTGGCGCACATGGCTGACTTTATGGTAAGCTGCCTGTCTCGTGACCCTCGCGTTAAGAACATCTTGGCCGACAATCATTACTGGTTGGTAACACTGTTAGACCCACGCTACAAGGAGAACTTTATGTCTCTTATTCCCGAGGCGGAGAGGTCAACCAAAATGCAGCAGTTCCGGAAGGCCATAGTCACGGAAGTAGGCAAAGCATTCCCCTCACAAAACGCTAGCGGCATAGGTCAGGAATCAGTGGACAACCAAGGCGTACAGCCGAGAGAGGCACAAGTCCAATCCGCCAGAGGTAGGGGAACAGTCTTTAAGATGTGGGACAGTTTTCTCAGCCCCTCACGTACCACAGCCCCTGAGGTGCGGGGTAGTGCCACAAGAAATCCTAAGTTTGCCCAGATGCTCAAGGAGTACCTTGCAGATCGAACAACTGTACTCCGACATTCCTCTGTGCCTTACAATTATTGGGTATCCAAGGTGGACACGTGGCATGAATTGGCTCTCTACGCCTTGGAAGTCCTGGCCTGCCCTGCCGCTAGCGTTTTGTCAGAGCGTGTTTTTAGTGCCGCAGGTGGAATCATTACAGATAAACGCACCCGCCTGTCAACTGAAAATGCTGACAGGCTGACTCTGATCAAGATGAACAAGGGTTGGATTGGGCCACACTTCACCACACCACCAGCAAATGAGAGCGGAATTTAAAGTTTGTAACGGGAATTTGCCATGTACCTCCAGTCACCCATGGGTACACACTTCTGGACTTTGGATAATCGCTGGACTGCTCCTCCTTCTCCTCATGCGCCACCATGATGACCGTTACAAGAGTTAGGCCTTTGTTTCAGGTATACCCCCAGTGGTAAATTTTTTCGCCCATTCTTTGCAGAATGGACATTACAACGACAGGAGACCCGCTCCTTTGCAATGGGAACAATGTTTTGAGGCCCTCATGCACGTCTCTATGCAGGGACAACGTGGAGCCTCCCAATTTTTGGCTGCCCTGCCAAAGGGCTATACTATAATACACCCACTTCCTGACAATGGACACTTAATGTTTTGAGGCCCTCATGCACGTCTCTATCCAGGGACAACGTGGAGCCTCCCAATTTTTGGCTGCCCTGCCAAAGGGCTATACTACAAAAGACCCACTTCCTGACAATGGACACTTAATGTTTTGAGGCCCTCATGCACGTCTCTATCCAGGGACAACGTGGAGCCTCCCAATTTTTGGCTGCCCTGCCTAAGGGCTATACTATAATACACCCACTTCCTGACAATGGACACTTAATGTTTTGAGGCCCTCATGCACGTCTCTATCCAGGGACAACGTGGAGCCTCCCAATTTTTGGCTGCCCTGCCAAAGGGCTATACTACAAAAGACCCACTTCCTGACAATGGACACTTAATGTTTTGAGGCCCTCATGCACGTCTCTATCCATGGATTTGGAGCATGGAGACGATTATCTCGGGATTGCAAGATAACCAAACAAAACTTTTAGTGGATTTCTACTTATTTTATTAAATATCATCTCCACCAAACAGGACAAGCTTGCATCTGTTATAGTTTTGGAGAAAAATGTGTTCATTTCATGTATGCGCGAAATGCCTTAAAAATGGCTTTAAAATGGATTTGGAGCATGGAGACGATTATCTCGGGATTGCAAGATAACCAAACAAAACTTTTAGTGGATTTCTACTTATTTTATTAAATATCATCTCCACCAAACAGGACAAGCTTGCATCTGTTATAGTTTTGGAGAAAAATGTGTTCATTTCATGTATGCGCGAAATGCCTTAAAAATGGCTTTAAAATGGATTTGGAGCATGGAGACGATTATCTCGGGATTGCAAGATAACCAAACAAAACTTTTAGTGGATTTCTACTTATTTTATTAAATATCATCTCCACCAAACAGGACAAGCTTGCATCTGTTATAGTTTTGGAGAAAAATGTGTTCATTTCATGTATGCGCGAAATGCCTTAAAAATGGCTTTAAAATGGATTTGGAGCATGGAGACGATTATCTCGGGATTGCAAGATAACCAAACAAAACTTTTAGTGGATTTCTACTTATTTTATTAAATATCATCTCCACCAAACAGGACAAGCTTGCATCTGTTATAGTTTTGGAGAAAAATGTGTTCATTTCATGTATGCGCGAAATGCCTTAAAAATGGCTTTAAAATGGATTTGGAGCATGGAGACGATTATCTCGGGATTGCAAGATAACCAAACAAAACTTTTAGTGGATTTCTACTTATTTTATTAAATATCATCTCCACCAAACAGGACAAGCTTGCATCTGTTATAGTTTTGGAGAAAAATGTGTTCATTTCATGTATGCGCGAAATGCCTTAAAAATGGCTTTAAAATGGATTTGGAGCATGGAGACGATTATCTCGGGATTGCAAGATAACCAAACAAAACTTTTAGTGGATTTCTACTTATTTTATTAAATATCATCTCCACCAAACAGGACAAGCTTGCATCTGTTATAGTTTTGGAGAAAAATGTGTTCATTTCATGTATGCGCGAAATGCCTTAAAAATGGCTTTAAAATGGATTTGGAGCATGGAGACGATTATCTCGGGATTGCAAGATAACCAAACAAAACTTTTAGTGGATTTCTACTTATTTTATTAAATATCATCTCCACCAAACAGGACAAGCTTGCATCTGTTATAGTTTTGGAGAAAAATGTGTTCATTTCATGTATGCGCGAAATGCCTTAAAAATGGCTTTAAAATGGATTTGGAGCATGGAGACGATTATCTCGGGATTGCAAGATAACCAAACAAAACTTTTAGTGGATTTCTACTTATTTTATTAAATATCATCTCCACCAAACAGGACAAGCTTGCATCTGTTATAGTTTTGGAGAAAAATGTGTTCATTTCATGTATGCGCGAAATGCCTTAAAAATGGCTTTAAAATGGATTTGGAGCATGGAGACGATTATCTCGGGATTGCAAGATAACCAAACAAAACTTTTAGTGGATTTCTACTTATTTTATTAAATATCATCTCCACCAAACAGGACAAGCTTGCATCTGTTATAGTTTTGGAGAAAAATGTGTTCATTTCATGTATGCGCGAAATGCCTTAAAAATGGCTTTAAAATGGATTTGGAGCATGGAGACGATTATCTCGGGATTGCAAGATAACCAAACAAAACTTTTAGTGGATTTCTACTTATTTTATTAAATATCATCTCCACCAAACAGGACAAGCTTGCATCTGTTATAGTTTTGGAGAAAAATGTGTTCATTTCATGTATGCGCGAAATGCCTTAAAAATGGCTTTAAAATGGATTTGGAGCATGGAGACGATTATCTCGGGATTGCAAGATAACCAAACAAAACTTTTAGTGGATTTCTACTTATTTTATTAAATATCATCTCCACCAAACAGGACAAGCTTGCATCTGTTATAGTTTTGGAGAAAAATGTGTTCATTTCATGTATGCGCGAAATGCCTTAAAAATGGCTTTAAAATGGATTTGGAGCATGGAGACGATTATCTCGGGATTGCAAGATAACCAAACAAAACTTTTAGTGGATTTCTACTTATTTTATTAAATATCATCTCCACCAAACAGGACAAGCTTGCATCTGTTATAGTTTTGGAGAAAAATGTGTTCATTTCATGTATGCGCGAAATGCCTTAAAAATGGCTTTAAAATGGATTTGGAGCATGGAGACGATTATCTCGGGATTGCAAGATAACCAAACAAAACTTTTAGTGGATTTCTACTTATTTTATTAAATATCATCTCCACCAAACAGGACAAGCTTGCATCTGTTATAGTTTTGGAGAAAAATGTGTTCATTTCATGTATGCGCGAAATGCCTTAAAAATGGCTTTAAAATGGATTTGGAGCATGGAGACGATTATCTCGGGATTGCAAGATAACCAAACAAAACTTTTAGTGGATTTCTACTTATTTTATTAAATATCATCTCCACCAAACAGGACAAGCTTGCATCTGTTATAGTTTTGGAGAAAAATGTGTTCATTTCATGTATGCGCGAAATGCCTTAAAAATGGCTTTAAAATGGATTTGGAGCATGGAGACGATTATCTCGGGATTGCAAGATAACCAAACAAAACTTTTAGTGGATTTCTACTTATTTTATTAAATATCATCTCCACCAAACAGGACAAGCTTGCATCTGTTATAGTTTTGGAGAAAAATGTGTTCATTTCATGTATGCGCGAAATGCCTTAAAAATGGCTTTAAAATGGATTTGGAGCATGGAGACGATTATCTCGGGATTGCAAGATAACCAAACAAAACTTTTAGTGGATTTCTACTTATTTTATTAAATATCATCTCCACCAAACAGGACAAGCTTGCATCTGTTATAGTTTTGGAGAAAAATGTGTTCATTTCATGTATGCGCGAAATGCCTTAAAAATGGCTTTAAAATGGATTTGGAGCATGGAGACGATTATCTCGGGATTGCAAGATAACCAAACAAAACTTTTAGTGGATTTCTACTTATTTTATTAAATATCATCTCCACCAAACAGGACAAGCTTGCATCTGTTATAGTTTTGGAGAAAAATGTGTTCATTTCATGTATGCGCGAAATGCCTTAAAAATGGCTTTAAAATGGATTTGGAGCATGGAGACGATTATCTCGGGATTGCAAGATAACCAAACAAAACTTTTAGTGGATTTCTACTTATTTTATTAAATATCATCTCCACCAAACAGGACAAGCTTGCATCTGTTATAGTTTTGGAGAAAAATGTGTTCATTTCATGTATGCGCGAAATGCCTTAAAAATGGCTTTAAAATGGATTTGGAGCATGGAGACGATTATCTCGGGATTGCAAGATAACCAAACAAAACTTTTAGTGGATTTCTACTTATTTTATTAAATATCATCTCCACCAAACAGGACAAGCTTGCATCTGTTATAGTTTTGGAGAAAAATGTGTTCATTTCATGTATGCGCGAAATGCCTTAAAAATGGCTTTAAAATGGATTTGGAGCATGGAGACGATTATCTCGGGATTGCAAGATAACCAAACAAAACTTTTAGTGGATTTCTACTTATTTTATTAAATATCATCTCCACCAAACAGGACAAGCTTGCATCTGTTATAGTTTTGGAGAAAAATGTGTTCATTTCATGTATGCGCGAAATGCCTTAAAAATGGCTTTAAAATGGATTTGGAGCATGGAGACGATTATCTCGGGATTGCAAGATAACCAAACAAAACTTTTAGTGGATTTCTACTTATTTTATTAAATATCATCTCCACCAAACAGGACAAGCTTGCATCTGTTATAGTTTTGGAGAAAAATGTGTTCATTTCATGTATGCGCGAAATGCCTTAAAAATGGCTTTAAAATGGATTTGGAGCATGGAGACGATTATCTCGGGATTGCAAGATAACCAAACAAAACTTTTAGTGGATTTCTACTTATTTTATTAAATATCATCTCCACCAAACAGGACAAGCTTGCATCTGTTATAGTTTTGGAGAAAAATGTGTTCATTTCATGTATGCGCGAAATGCCTTAAAAATGGCTTTAAAATGGATTTGGAGCATGGAGACGATTATCTCGGGATTGCAAGATAACCAAACAAAACTTTTAGTGGATTTCTACTTATTTTATTAAATATCATCTCCACCAAACAGGACAAGCTTGCATCTGTTATAGTTTTGGAGAAAAATGTGTTCATTTCATGTATGCGCGAAATGCCTTAAAAATGGCTTTAAAATGGATTTGGAGCATGGAGACGATTATCTCGGGATTGCAAGATAACCAAACAAAACTTTTAGTGGATTTCTACTTATTTTATTAAATATCATCTCCACCAAACAGGACAAGCTTGCATCTGTTATAGTTTTGGAGAAAAATGTGTTCATTTCATGTATGCGCGAAATGCCTTAAAAATGGCTTTAAAATGGATTTGGAGCATGGAGACGATTATCTCGGGATTGCAAGATAACCAAACAAAACTTTTAGTGGATTTCTACTTATTTTATTAAATATCATCTCCACCAAACAGGACAAGCTTGCATCTGTTATAGTTTTGGAGAAAAATGTGTTCATTTCATGTATGCGCGAAATGCCTTAAAAATGGCTTTAAAATGGATTTGGAGCATGGAGACGATTATCTCGGGATTGCAAGATAACCAAACAAAACTTTTAGTGGATTTCTACTTATTTTATTAAATATCATCTCCACCAAACAGGACAAGCTTGCATCTGTTATAGTTTTGGAGAAAAATGTGTTCATTTCATGTATGCGCGAAATGCCTTAAAAATGGCTTTAAAATGGATTTGGAGCATGGAGACGATTATCTCGGGATTGCAAGATAACCAAACAAAACTTTTAGTGGATTTCTACTTATTTTATTAAATATCATCTCCACCAAACAGGACAAGCTTGCATCTGTTATAGTTTTGGAGAAAAATGTGTTCATTTCATGTATGCGCGAAATGCCTTAAAAATGGCTTTAAAATGGATTTGGAGCATGGAGACGATTATCTCGGGATTGCAAGATAACCAAACAAAACTTTTAGTGGATTTCTACTTATTTTATTAAATATCATCTCCACCAAACAGGACAAGCTTGCATCTGTTATAGTTTTGGAGAAAAATGTGTTCATTTCATGTATGCGCGAAATGCCTTAAAAATGGCTTTAAAATGGATTTGGAGCATGGAGACGATTATCTCGGGATTGCAAGATAACCAAACAAAACTTTTAGTGGATTTCTACTTATTTTATTAAATATCATCTCCACCAAACAGGACAAGCTTGCATCTGTTATAGTTTTGGAGAAAAATGTGTTCATTTCATGTATGCGCGAAATGCCTTAAAAATGGCTTTAAAATGGATTTGGAGCATGGAGACGATTATCTCGGGATTGCAAGATAACCAAACAAAACTTTTAGTGGATTTCTACTTATTTTATTAAATATCATCTCCACCAAACAGGACAAGCTTGCATCTGTTATAGTTTTGGAGAAAAATGTGTTCATTTCATGTATGCGCGAAATGCCTTAAAAATGGCTTTAAAATGGATTTGGAGCATGGAGACGATTATCTCGGGATTGCAAGATAACCAAACAAAACTTTTAGTGGATTTCTACTTATTTTATTAAATATCATCTCCACCAAACAGGACAAGCTTGCATCTGTTATAGTTTTGGAGAAAAATGTGTTCATTTCATGTATGCGCGAAATGCCTTAAAAATGGCTTTAAAATGGATTTGGAGCATGGAGACGATTATCTCGGGATTGCAAGATAACCAAACAAAACTTTTAGTGGATTTCTACTTATTTTATTAAATATCATCTCCACCAAACAGGACAAGCTTGCATCTGTTATAGTTTTGGAGAAAAATGTGTTCATTTCATGTATGCGCGAAATGCCTTAAAAATGGCTTTAAAATGGATTTGGAGCATGGAGACGATTATCTCGGGATTGCAAGATAACCAAACAAAACTTTTAGTGGATTTCTACTTATTTTATTAAATATCATCTCCACCAAACAGGACAAGCTTGCATCTGTTATAGTTTTGGAGAAAAATGTGTTCATTTCATGTATGCGCGAAATGCCTTAAAAATGGCTTTAAAATGGATTTGGAGCATGGAGACGATTATCTCGGGATTGCAAGATAACCAAACAAAACTTTTAGTGGATTTCTACTTATTTTATTAAATATCATCTCCACCAAACAGGACAAGCTTGCATCTGTTATAGTTTTGGAGAAAAATGTGTTCATTTCATGTATGCGCGAAATGCCTTAAAAATGGCTTTAAAATGGATTTGGAGCATGGAGACGATTATCTCGGGATTGCAAGATAACCAAACAAAACTTTTAGTGGATTTCTACTTATTTTATTAAATATCATCTCCACCAAACAGGACAAGCTTGCATCTGTTATAGTTTTGGAGAAAAATGTGTTCATTTCATGTATGCGCGAAATGCCTTAAAAATGGCTTTAAAATGGATTTGGAGCATGGAGACGATTATCTCGGGATTGCAAGATAACCAAACAAAACTTTTAGTGGATTTCTACTTATTTTATTAAATATCATCTCCACCAAACAGGACAAGCTTGCATCTGTTATAGTTTTGGAGAAAAATGTGTTCATTTCATGTATGCGCGAAATGCCTTAAAAATGGCTTTAAAATGGATTTGGAGCATGGAGACGATTATCTCGGGATTGCAAGATAACCAAACAAAACTTTTAGTGGATTTCTACTTATTTTATTAAATATCATCTCCACCAAACAGGACAAGCTTGCATCTGTTATAGTTTTGGAGAAAAATGTGTTCATTTCATGTATGCGCGAAATGCCTTAAAAATGGCTTTAAAATGGATTTGGAGCATGGAGACGATTATCTCGGGATTGCAAGATAACCAAACAAAACTTTTAGTGGATTTCTACTTATTTTATTAAATATCATCTCCACCAAACAGGACAAGCTTGCATCTGTTATAGTTTTGGAGAAAAATGTGTTCATTTCATGTATGCGCGAAATGCCTTAAAAATGGCTTTAAAATGGATTTGGAGCATGGAGACGATTATCTCGGGATTGCAAGATAACCAAACAAAACTTTTAGTGGATTTCTACTTATTTTATTAAATATCATCTCCACCAAACAGGACAAGCTTGCATCTGTTATAGTTTTGGAGAAAAATGTGTTCATTTCATGTATGCGCGAAATGCCTTAAAAATGGCTTTAAAATGGATTTGGAGCATGGAGACGATTATCTCGGGATTGCAAGATAACCAAACAAAACTTTTAGTGGATTTCTACTTATTTTATTAAATATCATCTCCACCAAACAGGACAAGCTTGCATCTGTTATAGTTTTGGAGAAAAATGTGTTCATTTCATGTATGCGCGAAATGCCTTAAAAATGGCTTTAAAATGGATTTGGAGCATGGAGACGATTATCTCGGGATTGCAAGATAACCAAACAAAACTTTTAGTGGATTTCTACTTATTTTATTAAATATCATCTCCACCAAACAGGACAAGCTTGCATCTGTTATAGTTTTGGAGAAAAATGTGTTCATTTCATGTATGCGCGAAATGCCTTAAAAATGGCTTTAAAATGGATTTGGAGCATGGAGACGATTATCTCGGGATTGCAAGATAACCAAACAAAACTTTTAGTGGATTTCTACTTATTTTATTAAATATCATCTCCACCAAACAGGACAAGCTTGCATCTGTTATAGTTTTGGAGAAAAATGTGTTCATTTCATGTATGCGCGAAATGCCTTAAAAATGGCTTTAAAATGGATTTGGAGCATGGAGACGATTATCTCGGGATTGCAAGATAACCAAACAAAACTTTTAGTGGATTTCTACTTATTTTATTAAATATCATCTCCACCAAACAGGACAAGCTTGCATCTGTTATAGTTTTGGAGAAAAATGTGTTCATTTCATGTATGCGCGAAATGCCTTAAAAATGGCTTTAAAATGGATTTGGAGCATGGAGACGATTATCTCGGGATTGCAAGATAACCAAACAAAACTTTTAGTGGATTTCTACTTATTTTATTAAATATCATCTCCACCAAACAGGACAAGCTTGCATCTGTTATAGTTTTGGAGAAAAATGTGTTCATTTCATGTATGCGCGAAATGCCTTAAAAATGGCTTTAAAATGGATTTGGAGCATGGAGACGATTATCTCGGGATTGCAAGATAACCAAACAAAACTTTTAGTGGATTTCTACTTATTTTATTAAATATCATCTCCACCAAACAGGACAAGCTTGCATCTGTTATAGTTTTGGAGAAAAATGTGTTCATTTCATGTATGCGCGAAATGCCTTAAAAATGGCTTTAAAATGGATTTGGAGCATGGAGACGATTATCTCGGGATTGCAAGATAACCAAACAAAACTTTTAGTGGATTTCTACTTATTTTATTAAATATCATCTCCACCAAACAGGACAAGCTTGCATCTGTTATAGTTTTGGAGAAAAATGTGTTCATTTCATGTATGCGCGAAATGCCTTAAAAATGGCTTTAAAATGGATTTGGAGCATGGAGACGATTATCTCGGGATTGCAAGATAACCAAACAAAACTTTTAGTGGATTTCTACTTATTTTATTAAATATCATCTCCACCAAACAGGACAAGCTTGCATCTGTTATAGTTTTGGAGAAAAATGTGTTCATTTCATGTATGCGCGAAATGCCTTAAAAATGGCTTTAAAATGGATTTGGAGCATGGAGACGATTATCTCGGGATTGCAAGATAACCAAACAAAACTTTTAGTGGATTTCTACTTATTTTATTAAATATCATCTCCACCAAACAGGACAAGCTTGCATCTGTTATAGTTTTGGAGAAAAATGTGTTCATTTCATGTATGCGCGAAATGCCTTAAAAATGGCTTTAAAATGGATTTGGAGCATGGAGACGATTATCTCGGGATTGCAAGATAACCAAACAAAACTTTTAGTGGATTTCTACTTATTTTATTAAATATCATCTCCACCAAACAGGACAAGCTTGCATCTGTTATAGTTTTGGAGAAAAATGTGTTCATTTCATGTATGCGCGAAATGCCTTAAAAATGGCTTTAAAATGGATTTGGAGCATGGAGACGATTATCTCGGGATTGCAAGATAACCAAACAAAACTTTTAGTGGATTTCTACTTATTTTATTAAATATCATCTCCACCAAACAGGACAAGCTTGCATCTGTTATAGTTTTGGAGAAAAATGTGTTCATTTCATGTATGCGCGAAATGCCTTAAAAATGGCTTTAAAATGGATTTGGAGCATGGAGACGATTATCTCGGGATTGCAAGATAACCAAACAAAACTTTTAGTGGATTTCTACTTATTTTATTAAATATCATCTCCACCAAACAGGACAAGCTTGCATCTGTTATAGTTTTGGAGAAAAATGTGTTCATTTCATGTATGCGCGAAATGCCTTAAAAATGGCTTTAAAATGGATTTGGAGCATGGAGACGATTATCTCGGGATTGCAAGATAACCAAACAAAACTTTTAGTGGATTTCTACTTATTTTATTAAATATCATCTCCACCAAACAGGACAAGCTTGCATCTGTTATAGTTTTGGAGAAAAATGTGTTCATTTCATGTATGCGCGAAATGCCTTAAAAATGGCTTTAAAATGGATTTGGAGCATGGAGACGATTATCTCGGGATTGCAAGATAACCAAACAAAACTTTTAGTGGATTTCTACTTATTTTATTAAATATCATCTCCACCAAACAGGACAAGCTTGCATCTGTTATAGTTTTGGAGAAAAATGTGTTCATTTCATGTATGCGCGAAATGCCTTAAAAATGGCTTTAAAATGGATTTGGAGCATGGAGACGATTATCTCGGGATTGCAAGATAACCAAACAAAACTTTTAGTGGATTTCTACTTATTTTATTAAATATCATCTCCACCAAACAGGACAAGCTTGCATCTGTTATAGTTTTGGAGAAAAATGTGTTCATTTCATGTATGCGCGAAATGCCTTAAAAATGGCTTTAAAATGGATTTGGAGCATGGAGACGATTATCTCGGGATTGCAAGATAACCAAACAAAACTTTTAGTGGATTTCTACTTATTTTATTAAATATCATCTCCACCAAACAGGACAAGCTTGCATCTGTTATAGTTTTGGAGAAAAATGTGTTCATTTCATGTATGCGCGAAATGCCTTAAAAATGGCTTTAAAATGGATTTGGAGCATGGAGACGATTATCTCGGGATTGCAAGATAACCAAACAAAACTTTTAGTGGATTTCTACTTATTTTATTAAATATCATCTCCACCAAACAGGACAAGCTTGCATCTGTTATAGTTTTGGAGAAAAATGTGTTCATTTCATGTATGCGCGAAATGCCTTAAAAATGGCTTTAAAATGGATTTGGAGCATGGAGACGATTATCTCGGGATTGCAAGATAACCAAACAAAACTTTTAGTGGATTTCTACTTATTTTATTAAATATCATCTCCACCAAACAGGACAAGCTTGCATCTGTTATAGTTTTGGAGAAAAATGTGTTCATTTCATGTATGCGCGAAATGCCTTAAAAATGGCTTTAAAATGGATTTGGAGCATGGAGACGATTATCTCGGGATTGCAAGATAACCAAACAAAACTTTTAGTGGATTTCTACTTATTTTATTAAATATCATCTCCACCAAACAGGACAAGCTTGCATCTGTTATAGTTTTGGAGAAAAATGTGTTCATTTCATGTATGCGCGAAATGCCTTAAAAATGGCTTTAAAATGGATTTGGAGCATGGAGACGATTATCTCGGGATTGCAAGATAACCAAACAAAACTTTTAGTGGATTTCTACTTATTTTATTAAATATCATCTCCACCAAACAGGACAAGCTTGCATCTGTTATAGTTTTGGAGAAAAATGTGTTCATTTCATGTATGCGCGAAATGCCTTAAAAATGGCTTTAAAATGGATTTGGAGCATGGAGACGATTATCTCGGGATTGCAAGATAACCAAACAAAACTTTTAGTGGATTTCTACTTATTTTATTAAATATCATCTCCACCAAACAGGACAAGCTTGCATCTGTTATAGTTTTGGAGAAAAATGTGTTCATTTCATGTATGCGCGAAATGCCTTAAAAATGGCTTTAAAATGGATTTGGAGCATGGAGACGATTATCTCGGGATTGCAAGATAACCAAACAAAACTTTTAGTGGATTTCTACTTATTTTATTAAATATCATCTCCACCAAACAGGACAAGCTTGCATCTGTTATAGTTTTGGAGAAAAATGTGTTCATTTCATGTATGCGCGAAATGCCTTAAAAATGGCTTTAAAATGGATTTGGAGCATGGAGACGATTATCTCGGGATTGCAAGATAACCAAACAAAACTTTTAGTGGATTTCTACTTATTTTATTAAATATCATCTCCACCAAACAGGACAAGCTTGCATCTGTTATAGTTTTGGAGAAAAATGTGTTCATTTCATGTATGCGCGAAATGCCTTAAAAATGGCTTTAAAATGGATTTGGAGCATGGAGACGATTATCTCGGGATTGCAAGATAACCAAACAAAACTTTTAGTGGATTTCTACTTATTTTATTAAATATCATCTCCACCAAACAGGACAAGCTTGCATCTGTTATAGTTTTGGAGAAAAATGTGTTCATTTCATGTATGCGCGAAATGCCTTAAAAATGGCTTTAAAATGGATTTGGAGCATGGAGACGATTATCTCGGGATTGCAAGATAACCAAACAAAACTTTTAGTGGATTTCTACTTATTTTATTAAATATCATCTCCACCAAACAGGACAAGCTTGCATCTGTTATAGTTTTGGAGAAAAATGTGTTCATTTCATGTATGCGCGAAATGCCTTAAAAATGGCTTTAAAATGGATTTGGAGCATGGAGACGATTATCTCGGGATTGCAAGATAACCAAACAAAACTTTTAGTGGATTTCTACTTATTTTATTAAATATCATCTCCACCAAACAGGACAAGCTTGCATCTGTTATAGTTTTGGAGAAAAATGTGTTCATTTCATGTATGCGCGAAATGCCTTAAAAATGGCTTTAAAATGGATTTGGAGCATGGAGACGATTATCTCGGGATTGCAAGATAACCAAACAAAACTTTTAGTGGATTTCTACTTATTTTATTAAATATCATCTCCACCAAACAGGACAAGCTTGCATCTGTTATAGTTTTGGAGAAAAATGTGTTCATTTCATGTATGCGCGAAATGCCTTAAAAATGGCTTTAAAATGGATTTGGAGCATGGAGACGATTATCTCGGGATTGCAAGATAACCAAACAAAACTTTTAGTGGATTTCTACTTATTTTATTAAATATCATCTCCACCAAACAGGACAAGCTTGCATCTGTTATAGTTTTGGAGAAAAATGTGTTCATTTCATGTATGCGCGAAATGCCTTAAAAATGGCTTTAAAATGGATTTGGAGCATGGAGACGATTATCTCGGGATTGCAAGATAACCAAACAAAACTTTTAGTGGATTTCTACTTATTTTATTAAATATCATCTCCACCAAACAGGACAAGCTTGCATCTGTTATAGTTTTGGAGAAAAATGTGTTCATTTCATGTATGCGCGAAATGCCTTAAAAATGGCTTTAAAATGGATTTGGAGCATGGAGACGATTATCTCGGGATTGCAAGATAACCAAACAAAACTTTTAGTGGATTTCTACTTATTTTATTAAATATCATCTCCACCAAACAGGACAAGCTTGCATCTGTTATAGTTTTGGAGAAAAATGTGTTCATTTCATGTATGCGCGAAATGCCTTAAAAATGGCTTTAAAATGGATTTGGAGCATGGAGACGATTATCTCGGGATTGCAAGATAACCAAACAAAACTTTTAGTGGATTTCTACTTATTTTATTAAATATCATCTCCACCAAACAGGACAAGCTTGCATCTGTTATAGTTTTGGAGAAAAATGTGTTCATTTCATGTATGCGCGAAATGCCTTAAAAATGGCTTTAAAATGGATTTGGAGCATGGAGACGATTATCTCGGGATTGCAAGATAACCAAACAAAACTTTTAGTGGATTTCTACTTATTTTATTAAATATCATCTCCACCAAACAGGACAAGCTTGCATCTGTTATAGTTTTGGAGAAAAATGTGTTCATTTCATGTATGCGCGAAATGCCTTAAAAATGGCTTTAAAATGGATTTGGAGCATGGAGACGATTATCTCGGGATTGCAAGATAACCAAACAAAACTTTTAGTGGATTTCTACTTATTTTATTAAATATCATCTCCACCAAACAGGACAAGCTTGCATCTGTTATAGTTTTGGAGAAAAATGTGTTCATTTCATGTATGCGCGAAATGCCTTAAAAATGGCTTTAAAATGGATTTGGAGCATGGAGACGATTATCTCGGGATTGCAAGATAACCAAACAAAACTTTTAGTGGATTTCTACTTATTTTATTAAATATCATCTCCACCAAACAGGACAAGCTTGCATCTGTTATAGTTTTGGAGAAAAATGTGTTCATTTCATGTATGCGCGAAATGCCTTAAAAATGGCTTTAAAATGGATTTGGAGCATGGAGACGATTATCTCGGGATTGCAAGATAACCAAACAAAACTTTTAGTGGATTTCTACTTATTTTATTAAATATCATCTCCACCAAACAGGACAAGCTTGCATCTGTTATAGTTTTGGAGAAAAATGTGTTCATTTCATGTATGCGCGAAATGCCTTAAAAATGGCTTTAAAATGGATTTGGAGCATGGAGACGATTATCTCGGGATTGCAAGATAACCAAACAAAACTTTTAGTGGATTTCTACTTATTTTATTAAATATCATCTCCACCAAACAGGACAAGCTTGCATCTGTTATAGTTTTGGAGAAAAATGTGTTCATTTCATGTATGCGCGAAATGCCTTAAAAATGGCTTTAAAATGGATTTGGAGCATGGAGACTGATTATCTCGGGATTGCAAGATAACCAAACAAAACTTTTAGTGGATTTCTACTTATTTTATTAAATATCATCTCCACCAAACAGGACAAGCTTGCATCTGTTATAGTTTTGGAGAAAAATGTGTTCATTTCATGTATGCGCGAAATGCCTTAAAAATGGCTTTAAAATGGATTTGGAGCATGGAGACGATTATCTCGGGATTGCAAGATAACCAAACAAAACTTTTAGTGGATTTCTACTTATTTTATTAAATATCATCTCCACCAAACAGGACAAGCTTGCATCTGTTATAGTTTTGGAGAAAAATGTGTTCATTTCATGTATGCGCGAAATGCCTTAAAAATGGCTTTAAAATGGATTTGGAGCATGGAGACGATTATCTCGGGATTGCAAGATAACCAAACAAAACTTTTAGTGGATTTCTACTTATTTTATTAAATATCATCTCCACCAAACAGGACAAGCTTGCATCTGTTATAGTTTTGGAGAAAAATGTGTTCATTTCATGTATGCGCGAAATGCCTTAAAAATGGCTTTAAAATGGATTTGGAGCATGGAGACGATTATCTCGGGATTGCAAGATAACCAAACAAAACTTTTAGTGGATTTCTACTTATTTTATTAAATATCATCTCCACCAAACAGGACAAGCTTGCATCTGTTATAGTTTTGGAGAAAAATGTGTTCATTTCATGTATGCGCGAAATGCCTTAAAAATGGCTTTAAAATGGATTTGGAGCATGGAGACGATTATCTCGGGATTGCAAGATAACCAAACAAAACTTTTAGTGGATTTCTACTTATTTTATTAAATATCATCTCCACCAAACAGGACAAGCTTGCATCTGTTATAGTTTTGGAGAAAAATGTGTTCATTTCATGTATGCGCGAAATGCCTTAAAAATGGCTTTAAAATGGATTTGGAGCATGGAGACGATTATCTCGGGATTGCAAGATAACCAAACAAAACTTTTAGTGGATTTCTACTTATTTTATTAAATATCATCTCCACCAAACAGGACAAGCTTGCATCTGTTATAGTTTTGGAGAAAAATGTGTTCATTTCATGTATGCGCGAAATGCCTTAAAAATGGCTTTAAAATGGATTTGGAGCATGGAGACGATTATCTCGGGATTGCAAGATAACCAAACAAAACTTTTAGTGGATTTCTACTTATTTTATTAAATATCATCTCCACCAAACAGGACAAGCTTGCATCTGTTATAGTTTTGGAGAAAAATGTGTTCATTTCATGTATGCGCGAAATGCCTTAAAAATGGCTTTAAAATGGATTTGGAGCATGGAGACGATTATCTCGGGATTGCAAGATAACCAAACAAAACTTTTAGTGGATTTCTACTTATTTTATTAAATATCATCTCCACCAAACAGGACAAGCTTGCATCTGTTATAGTTTTGGAGAAAAATGTGTTCATTTCATGTATGCGCGAAATGCCTTAAAAATGGCTTTAAAATGGATTTGGAGCATGGAGACGATTATCTCGGGATTGCAAGATAACCAAACAAAACTTTTAGTGGATTTCTACTTATTTTATTAAATATCATCTCCACCAAACAGGACAAGCTTGCATCTGTTATAGTTTTGGAGAAAAATGTGTTCATTTCATGTATGCGCGAAATGCCTTAAAAATGGCTTTAAAATGGATTTGGAGCATGGAGACGATTATCTCGGGATTGCAAGATAACCAAACAAAACTTTTAGTGGATTTCTACTTATTTTATTAAATATCATCTCCACCAAACAGGACAAGCTTGCATCTGTTATAGTTTTGGAGAAAAATGTGTTCATTTCATGTATGCGCGAAATGCCTTAAAAATGGCTTTAAAATGGATTTGGAGCATGGAGACGATTATCTCGGGATTGCAAGATAACCAAACAAAACTTTTAGTGGATTTCTACTTATTTTATTAAATATCATCTCCACCAAACAGGACAAGCTTGCATCTGTTATAGTTTTGGAGAAAAATGTGTTCATTTCATGTATGCGCGAAATGCCTTAAAAATGGCTTTAAAATGGATTTGGAGCATGGAGACGATTATCTCGGGATTGCAAGATAACCAAACAAAACTTTTAGTGGATTTCTACTTATTTTATTAAATATCATCTCCACCAAACAGGACAAGCTTGCATCTGTTATAGTTTTGGAGAAAAATGTGTTCATTTCATGTATGCGCGAAATGCCTTAAAAATGGCTTTAAAATGGATTTGGAGCATGGAGACGATTATCTCGGGATTGCAAGATAACCAAACAAAACTTTTAGTGGATTTCTACTTATTTTATTAAATATCATCTCCACCAAACAGGACAAGCTTGCATCTGTTATAGTTTTGGAGAAAAATGTGTTCATTTCATGTATGCGCGAAATGCCTTAAAAATGGCTTTAAAATGGATTTGGAGCATGGAGACGATTATCTCGGGATTGCAAGATAACCAAACAAAACTTTTAGTGGATTTCTACTTATTTTATTAAATATCATCTCCACCAAACAGGACAAGCTTGCATCTGTTATAGTTTTGGAGAAAAATGTGTTCATTTCATGTATGCGCGAAATGCCTTAAAAATGGCTTTAAAATGGATTTGGAGCATGGAGACGATTATCTCGGGATTGCAAGATAACCAAACAAAACTTTTAGTGGATTTCTACTTATTTTATTAAATATCATCTCCACCAAACAGGACAAGCTTGCATCTGTTATAGTTTTGGAGAAAAATGTGTTCATTTCATGTATGCGCGAAATGCCTTAAAAATGGCTTTAAAATGGATTTGGAGCATGGAGACGATTATCTCGGGATTGCAAGATAACCAAACAAAACTTTTAGTGGATTTCTACTTATTTTATTAAATATCATCTCCACCAAACAGGACAAGCTTGCATCTGTTATAGTTTTGGAGAAAAATGTGTTCATTTCATGTATGCGCGAAATGCCTTAAAAATGGCTTTAAAATGGATTTGGAGCATGGAGACGATTATCTCGGGATTGCAAGATAACCAAACAAAACTTTTAGTGGATTTCTACTTATTTTATTAAATATCATCTCCACCAAACAGGACAAGCTTGCATCTGTTATAGTTTTGGAGAAAAATGTGTTCATTTCATGTATGCGCGAAATGCCTTAAAAATGGCTTTAAAATGGATTTGGAGCATGGAGACGATTATCTCGGGATTGCAAGATAACCAAACAAAACTTTTAGTGGATTTCTACTTATTTTATTAAATATCATCTCCACCAAACAGGACAAGCTTGCATCTGTTATAGTTTTGGAGAAAAATGTGTTCATTTCATGTATGCGCGAAATGCCTTAAAAATGGCTTTAAAATGGATTTGGAGCATGGAGACGATTATCTCGGGATTGCAAGATAACCAAACAAAACTTTTAGTGGATTTCTACTTATTTTATTAAATATCATCTCCACCAAACAGGACAAGCTTGCATCTGTTATAGTTTTGGAGAAAAATGTGTTCATTTCATGTATGCGCGAAATGCCTTAAAAATGGCTTTAAAATGGATTTGGAGCATGGAGACGATTATCTCGGGATTGCAAGATAACCAAACAAAACTTTTAGTGGATTTCTACTTATTTTATTAAATATCATCTCCACCAAACAGGACAAGCTTGCATCTGTTATAGTTTTGGAGAAAAATGTGTTCATTTCATGTATGCGCGAAATGCCTTAAAAATGGCTTTAAAATGGATTTGGAGCATGGAGACGATTATCTCGGGATTGCAAGATAACCAAACAAAACTTTTAGTGGATTTCTACTTATTTTATTAAATATCATCTCCACCAAACAGGACAAGCTTGCATCTGTTATAGTTTTGGAGAAAAATGTGTTCATTTCATGTATGCGCGAAATGCCTTAAAAATGGCTTTAAAATGGATTTGGAGCATGGAGACGATTATCTCGGGATTGCAAGATAACCAAACAAAACTTTTAGTGGATTTCTACTTATTTTATTAAATATCATCTCCACCAAACAGGACAAGCTTGCATCTGTTATAGTTTTGGAGAAAAATGTGTTCATTTCATGTATGCGCGAAATGCCTTAAAAATGGCTTTAAAATGGATTTGGAGCATGGAGACGATTATCTCGGGATTGCAAGATAACCAAACAAAACTTTTAGTGGATTTCTACTTATTTTATTAAATATCATCTCCACCAAACAGGACAAGCTTGCATCTGTTATAGTTTTGGAGAAAAATGTGTTCATTTCATGTATGCGCGAAATGCCTTAAAAATGGCTTTAAAATGGATTTGGAGCATGGAGACGATTATCTCGGGATTGCAAGATAACCAAACAAAACTTTTAGTGGATTTCTACTTATTTTATTAAATATCATCTCCACCAAACAGGACAAGCTTGCATCTGTTATAGTTTTGGAGAAAAATGTGTTCATTTCATGTATGCGCGAAATGCCTTAAAAATGGCTTTAAAATGGATTTGGAGCATGGAGACGATTATCTCGGGATTGCAAGATAACCAAACAAAACTTTTAGTGGATTTCTACTTATTTTATTAAATATCATCTCCACCAAACAGGACAAGCTTGCATCTGTTATAGTTTTGGAGAAAAATGTGTTCATTTCATGTATGCGCGAAATGCCTTAAAAATGGCTTTAAAATGGATTTGGAGCATGGAGACGATTATCTCGGGATTGCAAGATAACCAAACAAAACTTTTAGTGGATTTCTACTTATTTTATTAAATATCATCTCCACCAAACAGGACAAGCTTGCATCTGTTATAGTTTTGGAGAAAAATGTGTTCATTTCATGTATGCGCGAAATGCCTTAAAAATGGCTTTAAAATGGATTTGGAGCATGGAGACGATTATCTCGGGATTGCAAGATAACCAAACAAAACTTTTAGTGGATTTCTACTTATTTTATTAAATATCATCTCCACCAAACAGGACAAGCTTGCATCTGTTATAGTTTTGGAGAAAAATGTGTTCATTTCATGTATGCGCGAAATGCCTTAAAAATGGCTTTAAAATGGATTTGGAGCATGGAGACGATTATCTCGGGATTGCAAGATAACCAAACAAAACTTTTAGTGGATTTCTACTTATTTTATTAAATATCATCTCCACCAAACAGGACAAGCTTGCATCTGTTATAGTTTTGGAGAAAAATGTGTTCATTTCATGTATGCGCGAAATGCCTTAAAAATGGCTTTAAAATGGATTTGGAGCATGGAGACGATTATCTCGGGATTGCAAGATAACCAAACAAAACTTTTAGTGGATTTCTACTTATTTTATTAAATATCATCTCCACCAAACAGGACAAGCTTGCATCTGTTATAGTTTTGGAGAAAAATGTGTTCATTTCATGTATGCGCGAAATGCCTTAAAAATGGCTTTAAAATGGATTTGGAGCATGGAGACGATTATCTCGGGATTGCAAGATAACCAAACAAAACTTTTAGTGGATTTCTACTTATTTTATTAAATATCATCTCCACCAAACAGGACAAGCTTGCATCTGTTATAGTTTTGGAGAAAAATGTGTTCATTTCATGTATGCGCGAAATGCCTTAAAAATGGCTTTAAAATGGATTTGGAGCATGGAGACGATTATCTCGGGATTGCAAGATAACCAAACAAAACTTTTAGTGGATTTCTACTTATTTTATTAAATATCATCTCCACCAAACAGGACAAGCTTGCATCTGTTATAGTTTTGGAGAAAAATGTGTTCATTTCATGTATGCGCGAAATGCCTTAAAAATGGCTTTAAAATGGATTTGGAGCATGGAGACGATTATCTCGGGATTGCAAGATAACCAAACAAAACTTTTAGTGGATTTCTACTTATTTTATTAAATATCATCTCCACCAAACAGGACAAGCTTGCATCTGTTATAGTTTTGGAGAAAAATGTGTTCATTTCATGTATGCGCGAAATGCCTTAAAAATGGCTTTAAAATGGATTTGGAGCATGGAGACGATTATCTCGGGATTGCAAGATAACCAAACAAAACTTTTAGTGGATTTCTACTTATTTTATTAAATATCATCTCCACCAAACAGGACAAGCTTGCATCTGTTATAGTTTTGGAGAAAAATGTGTTCATTTCATGTATGCGCGAAATGCCTTAAAAATGGCTTTAAAATGGATTTGGAGCATGGAGACGATTATCTCGGGATTGCAAGATAACCAAACAAAACTTTTAGTGGATTTCTACTTATTTTATTAAATATCATCTCCACCAAACAGGACAAGCTTGCATCTGTTATAGTTTTGGAGAAAAATGTGTTCATTTCATGTATGCGCGAAATGCCTTAAAAATGGCTTTAAAATGGATTTGGAGCATGGAGACGATTATCTCGGGATTGCAAGATAACCAAACAAAACTTTTAGTGGATTTCTACTTATTTTATTAAATATCATCTCCACCAAACAGGACAAGCTTGCATCTGTTATAGTTTTGGAGAAAAATGTGTTCATTTCATGTATGCGCGAAATGCCTTAAAAATGGCTTTAAAATGGATTTGGAGCATGGAGACGATTATCTCGGGATTGCAAGATAACCAAACAAAACTTTTAGTGGATTTCTACTTATTTTATTAAATATCATCTCCACCAAACAGGACAAGCTTGCATCTGTTATAGTTTTGGAGAAAAATGTGTTCATTTCATGTATGCGCGAAATGCCTTAAAAATGGCTTTAAAATGGATTTGGAGCATGGAGACGATTATCTCGGGATTGCAAGATAACCAAACAAAACTTTTAGTGGATTTCTACTTATTTTATTAAATATCATCTCCACCAAACAGGACAAGCTTGCATCTGTTATAGTTTTGGAGAAAAATGTGTTCATTTCATGTATGCGCGAAATGCCTTAAAAATGGCTTTAAAATGGATTTGGAGCATGGAGACGATTATCTCGGGATTGCAAGATAACCAAACAAAACTTTTAGTGGATTTCTACTTATTTTATTAAATATCATCTCCACCAAACAGGACAAGCTTGCATCTGTTATAGTTTTGGAGAAAAATGTGTTCATTTCATGTATGCGCGAAATGCCTTAAAAATGGCTTTAAAATGGATTTGGAGCATGGAGACGATTATCTCGGGATTGCAAGATAACCAAACAAAACTTTTAGTGGATTTCTACTTATTTTATTAAATATCATCTCCACCAAACAGGACAAGCTTGCATCTGTTATAGTTTTGGAGAAAAATGTGTTCATTTCATGTATGCGCGAAATGCCTTAAAAATGGCTTTAAAATGGATTTGGAGCATGGAGACGATTATCTCGGGATTGCAAGATAACCAAACAAAACTTTTAGTGGATTTCTACTTATTTTATTAAATATCATCTCCACCAAACAGGACAAGCTTGCATCTGTTATAGTTTTGGAGAAAAATGTGTTCATTTCATGTATGCGCGAAATGCCTTAAAAATGGCTTTAAAATGGATTTGGAGCATGGAGACGATTATCTCGGGATTGCAAGATAACCAAACAAAACTTTTAGTGGATTTCTACTTATTTTATTAAATATCATCTCCACCAAACAGGACAAGCTTGCATCTGTTATAGTTTTGGAGAAAAATGTGTTCATTTCATGTATGCGCGAAATGCCTTAAAAATGGCTTTAAAATGGATTTGGAGCATGGAGACGATTATCTCGGGATTGCAAGATAACCAAACAAAACTTTTAGTGGATTTCTACTTATTTTATTAAATATCATCTCCACCAAACAGGACAAGCTTGCATCTGTTATAGTTTTGGAGAAAAATGTGTTCATTTCATGTATGCGCGAAATGCCTTAAAAATGGCTTTAAAATGGATTTGGAGCATGGAGACGATTATCTCGGGATTGCAAGATAACCAAACAAAACTTTTAGTGGATTTCTACTTATTTTATTAAATATCATCTCCACCAAACAGGACAAGCTTGCATCTGTTATAGTTTTGGAGAAAAATGTGTTCATTTCATGTATGCGCGAAATGCCTTAAAAATGGCTTTAAAATGGATTTGGAGCATGGAGACGATTATCTCGGGATTGCAAGATAACCAAACAAAACTTTTAGTGGATTTCTACTTATTTTATTAAATATCATCTCCACCAAACAGGACAAGCTTGCATCTGTTATAGTTTTGGAGAAAAATGTGTTCATTTCATGTATGCGCGAAATGCCTTAAAAATGGCTTTAAAATGGATTTGGAGCATGGAGACGATTATCTCGGGATTGCAAGATAACCAAACAAAACTTTTAGTGGATTTCTACTTATTTTATTAAATATCATCTCCACCAAACAGGACAAGCTTGCATCTGTTATAGTTTTGGAGAAAAATGTGTTCATTTCATGTATGCGCGAAATGCCTTAAAAATGGCTTTAAAATGGATTTGGAGCATGGAGACGATTATCTCGGGATTGCAAGATAACCAAACAAAACTTTTAGTGGATTTCTACTTATTTTATTAAATATCATCTCCACCAAACAGGACAAGCTTGCATCTGTTATAGTTTTGGAGAAAAATGTGTTCATTTCATGTATGCGCGAAATGCCTTAAAAATGGCTTTAAAATGGATTTGGAGCATGGAGACGATTATCTCGGGATTGCAAGATAACCAAACAAAACTTTTAGTGGATTTCTACTTATTTTATTAAATATCATCTCCACCAAACAGGACAAGCTTGCATCTGTTATAGTTTTGGAGAAAAATGTGTTCATTTCATGTATGCGCGAAATGCCTTAAAAATGGCTTTAAAATGGATTTGGAGCATGGAGACGATTATCTCGGGATTGCAAGATAACCAAACAAAACTTTTAGTGGATTTCTACTTATTTTATTAAATATCATCTCCACCAAACAGGACAAGCTTGCATCTGTTATAGTTTTGGAGAAAAATGTGTTCATTTCATGTATGCGCGAAATGCCTTAAAAATGGCTTTAAAATGGATTTGGAGCATGGAGACGATTATCTCGGGATTGCAAGATAACCAAACAAAACTTTTAGTGGATTTCTACTTATTTTATTAAATATCATCTCCACCAAACAGGACAAGCTTGCATCTGTTATAGTTTTGGAGAAAAATGTGTTCATTTCATGTATGCGCGAAATGCCTTAAAAATGGCTTTAAAATGGATTTGGAGCATGGAGACGATTATCTCGGGATTGCAAGATAACCAAACAAAACTTTTAGTGGATTTCTACTTATTTTATTAAATATCATCTCCACCAAACAGGACAAGCTTGCATCTGTTATAGTTTTGGAGAAAAATGTGTTCATTTCATGTATGCGCGAAATGCCTTAAAAATGGCTTTAAAATGGATTTGGAGCATGGAGACGATTATCTCGGGATTGCAAGATAACCAAACAAAACTTTTAGTGGATTTCTACTTATTTTATTAAATATCATCTCCACCAAACAGGACAAGCTTGCATCTGTTATAGTTTTGGAGAAAAATGTGTTCATTTCATGTATGCGCGAAATGCCTTAAAAATGGCTTTAAAATGGATTTGGAGCATGGAGACGATTATCTCGGGATTGCAAGATAACCAAACAAAACTTTTAGTGGATTTCTACTTATTTTATTAAATATCATCTCCACCAAACAGGACAAGCTTGCATCTGTTATAGTTTTGGAGAAAAATGTGTTCATTTCATGTATGCGCGAAATGCCTTAAAAATGGCTTTAAAATGGATTTGGAGCATGGAGACGATTATCTCGGGATTGCAAGATAACCAAACAAAACTTTTAGTGGATTTCTACTTATTTTATTAAATATCATCTCCACCAAACAGGACAAGCTTGCATCTGTTATAGTTTTGGAGAAAAATGTGTTCATTTCATGTATGCGCGAAATGCCTTAAAAATGGCTTTAAAATGGATTTGGAGCATGGAGACGATTATCTCGGGATTGCAAGATAACCAAACAAAACTTTTAGTGGATTTCTACTTATTTTATTAAATATCATCTCCACCAAACAGGACAAGCTTGCATCTGTTATAGTTTTGGAGAAAAATGTGTTCATTTCATGTATGCGCGAAATGCCTTAAAAATGGCTTTAAAATGGATTTGGAGCATGGAGACGATTATCTCGGGATTGCAAGATAACCAAACAAAACTTTTAGTGGATTTCTACTTATTTTATTAAATATCATCTCCACCAAACAGGACAAGCTTGCATCTGTTATAGTTTTGGAGAAAAATGTGTTCATTTCATGTATGCGCGAAATGCCTTAAAAATGGCTTTAAAATGGATTTGGAGCATGGAGACGATTATCTCGGGATTGCAAGATAACCAAACAAAACTTTTAGTGGATTTCTACTTATTTTATTAAATATCATCTCCACCAAACAGGACAAGCTTGCATCTGTTATAGTTTTGGAGAAAAATGTGTTCATTTCATGTATGCGCGAAATGCCTTAAAAATGGCTTTAAAATGGATTTGGAGCATGGAGACGATTATCTCGGGATTGCAAGATAACCAAACAAAACTTTTAGTGGATTTCTACTTATTTTATTAAATATCATCTCCACCAAACAGGACAAGCTTGCATCTGTTATAGTTTTGGAGAAAAATGTGTTCATTTCATGTATGCGCGAAATGCCTTAAAAATGGCTTTAAAATGGATTTGGAGCATGGAGACGATTATCTCGGGATTGCAAGATAACCAAACAAAACTTTTAGTGGATTTCTACTTATTTTATTAAATATCATCTCCACCAAACAGGACAAGCTTGCATCTGTTATAGTTTTGGAGAAAAATGTGTTCATTTCATGTATGCGCGAAATGCCTTAAAAATGGCTTTAAAATGGATTTGGAGCATGGAGACGATTATCTCGGGATTGCAAGATAACCAAACAAAACTTTTAGTGGATTTCTACTTATTTTATTAAATATCATCTCCACCAAACAGGACAAGCTTGCATCTGTTATAGTTTTGGAGAAAAATGTGTTCATTTCATGTATGCGCGAAATGCCTTAAAAATGGCTTTAAAATGGATTTGGAGCATGGAGACGATTATCTCGGGATTGCAAGATAACCAAACAAAACTTTTAGTGGATTTCTACTTATTTTATTAAATATCATCTCCACCAAACAGGACAAGCTTGCATCTGTTATAGTTTTGGAGAAAAATGTGTTCATTTCATGTATGCGCGAAATGCCTTAAAAATGGCTTTAAAATGGATTTGGAGCATGGAGACGATTATCTCGGGATTGCAAGATAACCAAACAAAACTTTTAGTGGATTTCTACTTATTTTATTAAATATCATCTCCACCAAACAGGACAAGCTTGCATCTGTTATAGTTTTGGAGAAAAATGTGTTCATTTCATGTATGCGCGAAATGCCTTAAAAATGGCTTTAAAATGGATTTGGAGCATGGAGACGATTATCTCGGGATTGCAAGATAACCAAACAAAACTTTTAGTGGATTTCTACTTATTTTATTAAATATCATCTCCACCAAACAGGACAAGCTTGCATCTGTTATAGTTTTGGAGAAAAATGTGTTCATTTCATGTATGCGCGAAATGCCTTAAAAATGGCTTTAAAATGGATTTGGAGCATGGAGACGATTATCTCGGGATTGCAAGATAACCAAACAAAACTTTTAGTGGATTTCTACTTATTTTATTAAATATCATCTCCACCAAACAGGACAAGCTTGCATCTGTTATAGTTTTGGAGAAAAATGTGTTCATTTCATGTATGCGCGAAATGCCTTAAAAATGGCTTTAAAATGGATTTGGAGCATGGAGACGATTATCTCGGGATTGCAAGATAACCAAACAAAACTTTTAGTGGATTTCTACTTATTTTATTAAATATCATCTCCACCAAACAGGACAAGCTTGCATCTGTTATAGTTTTGGAGAAAAATGTGTTCATTTCATGTATGCGCGAAATGCCTTAAAAATGGCTTTAAAATGGATTTGGAGCATGGAGACGATTATCTCGGGATTGCAAGATAACCAAACAAAACTTTTAGTGGATTTCTACTTATTTTATTAAATATCATCTCCACCAAACAGGACAAGCTTGCATCTGTTATAGTTTTGGAGAAAAATGTGTTCATTTCATGTATGCGCGAAATGCCTTAAAAATGGCTTTAAAATGGATTTGGAGCATGGAGACGATTATCTCGGGATTGCAAGATAACCAAACAAAACTTTTAGTGGATTTCTACTTATTTTATTAAATATCATCTCCACCAAACAGGACAAGCTTGCATCTGTTATAGTTTTGGAGAAAAATGTGTTCATTTCATGTATGCGCGAAATGCCTTAAAAATGGCTTTAAAATGGATTTGGAGCATGGAGACGATTATCTCGGGATTGCAAGATAACCAAACAAAACTTTTAGTGGATTTCTACTTATTTTATTAAATATCATCTCCACCAAACAGGACAAGCTTGCATCTGTTATAGTTTTGGAGAAAAATGTGTTCATTTCATGTATGCGCGAAATGCCTTAAAAATGGCTTTAAAATGGATTTGGAGCATGGAGACGATTATCTCGGGATTGCAAGATAACCAAACAAAACTTTTAGTGGATTTCTACTTATTTTATTAAATATCATCTCCACCAAACAGGACAAGCTTGCATCTGTTATAGTTTTGGAGAAAAATGTGTTCATTTCATGTATGCGCGAAATGCCTTAAAAATGGCTTTAAAATGGATTTGGAGCATGGAGACGATTATCTCGGGATTGCAAGATAACCAAACAAAACTTTTAGTGGATTTCTACTTATTTTATTAAATATCATCTCCACCAAACAGGACAAGCTTGCATCTGTTATAGTTTTGGAGAAAAATGTGTTCATTTCATGTATGCGCGAAATGCCTTAAAAATGGCTTTAAAATGGATTTGGAGCATGGAGACGATTATCTCGGGATTGCAAGATAACCAAACAAAACTTTTAGTGGATTTCTACTTATTTTATTAAATATCATCTCCACCAAACAGGACAAGCTTGCATCTGTTATAGTTTTGGAGAAAAATGTGTTCATTTCATGTATGCGCGAAATGCCTTAAAAATGGCTTTAAAATGGATTTGGAGCATGGAGACGATTATCTCGGGATTGCAAGATAACCAAACAAAACTTTTAGTGGATTTCTACTTATTTTATTAAATATCATCTCCACCAAACAGGACAAGCTTGCATCTGTTATAGTTTTGGAGAAAAATGTGTTCATTTCATGTATGCGCGAAATGCCTTAAAAATGGCTTTAAAATGGATTTGGAGCATGGAGACGATTATCTCGGGATTGCAAGATAACCAAACAAAACTTTTAGTGGATTTCTACTTATTTTATTAAATATCATCTCCACCAAACAGGACAAGCTTGCATCTGTTATAGTTTTGGAGAAAAATGTGTTCATTTCATGTATGCGCGAAATGCCTTAAAAATGGCTTTAAAATGGATTTGGAGCATGGAGACGATTATCTCGGGATTGCAAGATAACCAAACAAAACTTTTAGTGGATTTCTACTTATTTTATTAAATATCATCTCCACCAAACAGGACAAGCTTGCATCTGTTATAGTTTTGGAGAAAAATGTGTTCATTTCATGTATGCGCGAAATGCCTTAAAAATGGCTTTAAAATGGATTTGGAGCATGGAGACGATTATCTCGGGATTGCAAGATAACCAAACAAAACTTTTAGTGGATTTCTACTTATTTTATTAAATATCATCTCCACCAAACAGGACAAGCTTGCATCTGTTATAGTTTTGGAGAAAAATGTGTTCATTTCATGTATGCGCGAAATGCCTTAAAAATGGCTTTAAAATGGATTTGGAGCATGGAGACGATTATCTCGGGATTGCAAGATAACCAAACAAAACTTTTAGTGGATTTCTACTTATTTTATTAAATATCATCTCCACCAAACAGGACAAGCTTGCATCTGTTATAGTTTTGGAGAAAAATGTGTTCATTTCATGTATGCGCGAAATGCCTTAAAAATGGCTTTAAAATGGATTTGGAGCATGGAGACGATTATCTCGGGATTGCAAGATAACCAAACAAAACTTTTAGTGGATTTCTACTTATTTTATTAAATATCATCTCCACCAAACAGGACAAGCTTGCATCTGTTATAGTTTTGGAGAAAAATGTGTTCATTTCATGTATGCGCGAAATGCCTTAAAAATGGCTTTAAAATGGATTTGGAGCATGGAGACGATTATCTCGGGATTGCAAGATAACCAAACAAAACTTTTAGTGGATTTCTACTTATTTTATTAAATATCATCTCCACCAAACAGGACAAGCTTGCATCTGTTATAGTTTTGGAGAAAAATGTGTTCATTTCATGTATGCGCGAAATGCCTTAAAAATGGCTTTAAAATGGATTTGGAGCATGGAGACGATTATCTCGGGATTGCAAGATAACCAAACAAAACTTTTAGTGGATTTCTACTTATTTTATTAAATATCATCTCCACCAAACAGGACAAGCTTGCATCTGTTATAGTTTTGGAGAAAAATGTGTTCATTTCATGTATGCGCGAAATGCCTTAAAAATGGCTTTAAAATGGATTTGGAGCATGGAGACGATTATCTCGGGATTGCAAGATAACCAAACAAAACTTTTAGTGGATTTCTACTTATTTTATTAAATATCATCTCCACCAAACAGGACAAGCTTGCATCTGTTATAGTTTTGGAGAAAAATGTGTTCATTTCATGTATGCGCGAAATGCCTTAAAAATGGCTTTAAAATGGATTTGGAGCATGGAGACGATTATCTCGGGATTGCAAGATAACCAAACAAAACTTTTAGTGGATTTCTACTTATTTTATTAAATATCATCTCCACCAAACAGGACAAGCTTGCATCTGTTATAGTTTTGGAGAAAAATGTGTTCATTTCATGTATGCGCGAAATGCCTTAAAAATGGCTTTAAAATGGATTTGGAGCATGGAGACGATTATCTCGGGATTGCAAGATAACCAAACAAAACTTTTAGTGGATTTCTACTTATTTTATTAAATATCATCTCCACCAAACAGGACAAGCTTGCATCTGTTATAGTTTTGGAGAAAAATGTGTTCATTTCATGTATGCGCGAAATGCCTTAAAAATGGCTTTAAAATGGATTTGGAGCATGGAGACGATTATCTCGGGATTGCAAGATAACCAAACAAAACTTTTAGTGGATTTCTACTTATTTTATTAAATATCATCTCCACCAAACAGGACAAGCTTGCATCTGTTATAGTTTTGGAGAAAAATGTGTTCATTTCATGTATGCGCGAAATGCCTTAAAAATGGCTTTAAAATGGATTTGGAGCATGGAGACGATTATCTCGGGATTGCAAGATAACCAAACAAAACTTTTAGTGGATTTCTACTTATTTTATTAAATATCATCTCCACCAAACAGGACAAGCTTGCATCTGTTATAGTTTTGGAGAAAAATGTGTTCATTTCATGTATGCGCGAAATGCCTTAAAAATGGCTTTAAAATGGATTTGGAGCATGGAGACGATTATCTCGGGATTGCAAGATAACCAAACAAAACTTTTAGTGGATTTCTACTTATTTTATTAAATATCATCTCCACCAAACAGGACAAGCTTGCATCTGTTATAGTTTTGGAGAAAAATGTGTTCATTTCATGTATGCGCGAAATGCCTTAAAAATGGCTTTAAAATGGATTTGGAGCATGGAGACGATTATCTCGGGATTGCAAGATAACCAAACAAAACTTTTAGTGGATTTCTACTTATTTTATTAAATATCATCTCCACCAAACAGGACAAGCTTGCATCTGTTATAGTTTTGGAGAAAAATGTGTTCATTTCATGTATGCGCGAAATGCCTTAAAAATGGCTTTAAAATGGATTTGGAGCATGGAGACGATTATCTCGGGATTGCAAGATAACCAAACAAAACTTTTAGTGGATTTCTACTTATTTTATTAAATATCATCTCCACCAAACAGGACAAGCTTGCATCTGTTATAGTTTTGGAGAAAAATGTGTTCATTTCATGTATGCGCGAAATGCCTTAAAAATGGCTTTAAAATGGATTTGGAGCATGGAGACGATTATCTCGGGATTGCAAGATAACCAAACAAAACTTTTAGTGGATTTCTACTTATTTTATTAAATATCATCTCCACCAAACAGGACAAGCTTGCATCTGTTATAGTTTTGGAGAAAAATGTGTTCATTTCATGTATGCGCGAAATGCCTTAAAAATGGCTTTAAAATGGATTTGGAGCATGGAGACGATTATCTCGGGATTGCAAGATAACCAAACAAAACTTTTAGTGGATTTCTACTTATTTTATTAAATATCATCTCCACCAAACAGGACAAGCTTGCATCTGTTATAGTTTTGGAGAAAAATGTGTTCATTTCATGTATGCGCGAAATGCCTTAAAAATGGCTTTAAAATGGATTTGGAGCATGGAGACGATTATCTCGGGATTGCAAGATAACCAAACAAAACTTTTAGTGGATTTCTACTTATTTTATTAAATATCATCTCCACCAAACAGGACAAGCTTGCATCTGTTATAGTTTTGGAGAAAAATGTGTTCATTTCATGTATGCGCGAAATGCCTTAAAAATGGCTTTAAAATGGATTTGGAGCATGGAGACGATTATCTCGGGATTGCAAGATAACCAAACAAAACTTTTAGTGGATTTCTACTTATTTTATTAAATATCATCTCCACCAAACAGGACAAGCTTGCATCTGTTATAGTTTTGGAGAAAAATGTGTTCATTTCATGTATGCGCGAAATGCCTTAAAAATGGCTTTAAAATGGATTTGGAGCATGGAGACGATTATCTCGGGATTGCAAGATAACCAAACAAAACTTTTAGTGGATTTCTACTTATTTTATTAAATATCATCTCCACCAAACAGGACAAGCTTGCATCTGTTATAGTTTTGGAGAAAAATGTGTTCATTTCATGTATGCGCGAAATGCCTTAAAAATGGCTTTAAAATGGATTTGGAGCATGGAGACGATTATCTCGGGATTGCAAGATAACCAAACAAAACTTTTAGTGGATTTCTACTTATTTTATTAAATATCATCTCCACCAAACAGGACAAGCTTGCATCTGTTATAGTTTTGGAGAAAAATGTGTTCATTTCATGTATGCGCGAAATGCCTTAAAAATGGCTTTAAAATGGATTTGGAGCATGGAGACGATTATCTCGGGATTGCAAGATAACCAAACAAAACTTTTAGTGGATTTCTACTTATTTTATTAAATATCATCTCCACCAAACAGGACAAGCTTGCATCTGTTATAGTTTTGGAGAAAAATGTGTTCATTTCATGTATGCGCGAAATGCCTTAAAAATGGCTTTAAAATGGATTTGGAGCATGGAGACGATTATCTCGGGATTGCAAGATAACCAAACAAAACTTTTAGTGGATTTCTACTTATTTTATTAAATATCATCTCCACCAAACAGGACAAGCTTGCATCTGTTATAGTTTTGGAGAAAAATGTGTTCATTTCATGTATGCGCGAAATGCCTTAAAAATGGCTTTAAAATGGATTTGGAGCATGGAGACGATTATCTCGGGATTGCAAGATAACCAAACAAAACTTTTAGTGGATTTCTACTTATTTTATTAAATATCATCTCCACCAAACAGGACAAGCTTGCATCTGTTATAGTTTTGGAGAAAAATGTGTTCATTTCATGTATGCGCGAAATGCCTTAAAAATGGCTTTAAAATGGATTTGGAGCATGGAGACGATTATCTCGGGATTGCAAGATAACCAAACAAAACTTTTAGTGGATTTCTACTTATTTTATTAAATATCATCTCCACCAAACAGGACAAGCTTGCATCTGTTATAGTTTTGGAGAAAAATGTGTTCATTTCATGTATGCGCGAAATGCCTTAAAAATGGCTTTAAAATGGATTTGGAGCATGGAGACGATTATCTCGGGATTGCAAGATAACCAAACAAAACTTTTAGTGGATTTCTACTTATTTTATTAAATATCATCTCCACCAAACAGGACAAGCTTGCATCTGTTATAGTTTTGGAGAAAAATGTGTTCATTTCATGTATGCGCGAAATGCCTTAAAAATGGCTTTAAAATGGATTTGGAGCATGGAGACGATTATCTCGGGATTGCAAGATAACCAAACAAAACTTTTAGTGGATTTCTACTTATTTTATTAAATATCATCTCCACCAAACAGGACAAGCTTGCATCTGTTATAGTTTTGGAGAAAAATGTGTTCATTTCATGTATGCGCGAAATGCCTTAAAAATGGCTTTAAAATGGATTTGGAGCATGGAGACGATTATCTCGGGATTGCAAGATAACCAAACAAAACTTTTAGTGGATTTCTACTTATTTTATTAAATATCATCTCCACCAAACAGGACAAGCTTGCATCTGTTATAGTTTTGGAGAAAAATGTGTTCATTTCATGTATGCGCGAAATGCCTTAAAAATGGCTTTAAAATGGATTTGGAGCATGGAGACGATTATCTCGGGATTGCAAGATAACCAAACAAAACTTTTAGTGGATTTCTACTTATTTTATTAAATATCATCTCCACCAAACAGGACAAGCTTGCATCTGTTATAGTTTTGGAGAAAAATGTGTTCATTTCATGTATGCGCGAAATGCCTTAAAAATGGCTTTAAAATGGATTTGGAGCATGGAGACGATTATCTCGGGATTGCAAGATAACCAAACAAAACTTTTAGTGGATTTCTACTTATTTTATTAAATATCATCTCCACCAAACAGGACAAGCTTGCATCTGTTATAGTTTTGGAGAAAAATGTGTTCATTTCATGTATGCGCGAAATGCCTTAAAAATGGCTTTAAAATGGATTTGGAGCATGGAGACGATTATCTCGGGATTGCAAGATAACCAAACAAAACTTTTAGTGGATTTCTACTTATTTTATTAAATATCATCTCCACCAAACAGGACAAGCTTGCATCTGTTATAGTTTTGGAGAAAAATGTGTTCATTTCATGTATGCGCGAAATGCCTTAAAAATGGCTTTAAAATGGATTTGGAGCATGGAGACGATTATCTCGGGATTGCAAGATAACCAAACAAAACTTTTAGTGGATTTCTACTTATTTTATTAAATATCATCTCCACCAAACAGGACAAGCTTGCATCTGTTATAGTTTTGGAGAAAAATGTGTTCATTTCATGTATGCGCGAAATGCCTTAAAAATGGCTTTAAAATGGATTTGGAGCATGGAGACGATTATCTCGGGATTGCAAGATAACCAAACAAAACTTTTAGTGGATTTCTACTTATTTTATTAAATATCATCTCCACCAAACAGGACAAGCTTGCATCTGTTATAGTTTTGGAGAAAAATGTGTTCATTTCATGTATGCGCGAAATGCCTTAAAAATGGCTTTAAAATGGATTTGGAGCATGGAGACGATTATCTCGGGATTGCAAGATAACCAAACAAAACTTTTAGTGGATTTCTACTTATTTTATTAAATATCATCTCCACCAAACAGGACAAGCTTGCATCTGTTATAGTTTTGGAGAAAAATGTGTTCATTTCATGTATGCGCGAAATGCCTTAAAAATGGCTTTAAAATGGATTTGGAGCATGGAGACGATTATCTCGGGATTGCAAGATAACCAAACAAAACTTTTAGTGGATTTCTACTTATTTTATTAAATATCATCTCCACCAAACAGGACAAGCTTGCATCTGTTATAGTTTTGGAGAAAAATGTGTTCATTTCATGTATGCGCGAAATGCCTTAAAAATGGCTTTAAAATGGATTTGGAGCATGGAGACGATTATCTCGGGATTGCAAGATAACCAAACAAAACTTTTAGTGGATTTCTACTTATTTTATTAAATATCATCTCCACCAAACAGGACAAGCTTGCATCTGTTATAGTTTTGGAGAAAAATGTGTTCATTTCATGTATGCGCGAAATGCCTTAAAAATGGCTTTAAAATGGATTTGGAGCATGGAGACGATTATCTCGGGATTGCAAGATAACCAAACAAAACTTTTAGTGGATTTCTACTTATTTTATTAAATATCATCTCCACCAAACAGGACAAGCTTGCATCTGTTATAGTTTTGGAGAAAAATGTGTTCATTTCATGTATGCGCGAAATGCCTTAAAAATGGCTTTAAAATGGATTTGGAGCATGGAGACGATTATCTCGGGATTGCAAGATAACCAAACAAAACTTTTAGTGGATTTCTACTTATTTTATTAAATATCATCTCCACCAAACAGGACAAGCTTGCATCTGTTATAGTTTTGGAGAAAAATGTGTTCATTTCATGTATGCGCGAAATGCCTTAAAAATGGCTTTAAAATGGATTTGGAGCATGGAGACGATTATCTCGGGATTGCAAGATAACCAAACAAAACTTTTAGTGGATTTCTACTTATTTTATTAAATATCATCTCCACCAAACAGGACAAGCTTGCATCTGTTATAGTTTTGGAGAAAAATGTGTTCATTTCATGTATGCGCGAAATGCCTTAAAAATGGCTTTAAAATGGATTTGGAGCATGGAGACGATTATCTCGGGATTGCAAGATAACCAAACAAAACTTTTAGTGGATTTCTACTTATTTTATTAAATATCATCTCCACCAAACAGGACAAGCTTGCATCTGTTATAGTTTTGGAGAAAAATGTGTTCATTTCATGTATGCGCGAAATGCCTTAAAAATGGCTTTAAAATGGATTTGGAGCATGGAGACGATTATCTCGGGATTGCAAGATAACCAAACAAAACTTTTAGTGGATTTCTACTTATTTTATTAAATATCATCTCCACCAAACAGGACAAGCTTGCATCTGTTATAGTTTTGGAGAAAAATGTGTTCATTTCATGTATGCGCGAAATGCCTTAAAAATGGCTTTAAAATGGATTTGGAGCATGGAGACGATTATCTCGGGATTGCAAGATAACCAAACAAAACTTTTAGTGGATTTCTACTTATTTTATTAAATATCATCTCCACCAAACAGGACAAGCTTGCATCTGTTATAGTTTTGGAGAAAAATGTGTTCATTTCATGTATGCGCGAAATGCCTTAAAAATGGCTTTAAAATGGATTTGGAGCATGGAGACGATTATCTCGGGATTGCAAGATAACCAAACAAAACTTTTAGTGGATTTCTACTTATTTTATTAAATATCATCTCCACCAAACAGGACAAGCTTGCATCTGTTATAGTTTTGGAGAAAAATGTGTTCATTTCATGTATGCGCGAAATGCCTTAAAAATGGCTTTAAAATGGATTTGGAGCATGGAGACGATTATCTCGGGATTGCAAGATAACCAAACAAAACTTTTAGTGGATTTCTACTTATTTTATTAAATATCATCTCCACCAAACAGGACAAGCTTGCATCTGTTATAGTTTTGGAGAAAAATGTGTTCATTTCATGTATGCGCGAAATGCCTTAAAAATGGCTTTAAAATGGATTTGGAGCATGGAGACGATTATCTCGGGATTGCAAGATAACCAAACAAAACTTTTAGTGGATTTCTACTTATTTTATTAAATATCATCTCCACCAAACAGGACAAGCTTGCATCTGTTATAGTTTTGGAGAAAAATGTGTTCATTTCATGTATGCGCGAAATGCCTTAAAAATGGCTTTAAAATGGATTTGGAGCATGGAGACGATTATCTCGGGATTGCAAGATAACCAAACAAAACTTTTAGTGGATTTCTACTTATTTTATTAAATATCATCTCCACCAAACAGGACAAGCTTGCATCTGTTATAGTTTTGCGAGAAAAATGTGTTCATTTCATGTATGCGCGAAATGCCTTAAAAATGGCTTTAAAATGGATTTGGAGCATGGAGACGATTATCTCGGGATTGCAAGATAACCAAACAAAACTTTTAGTGGATTTCTACTTATTTTATTAAATATCATCTCCACCAAACAGGACAAGCTTGCATCTGTTATAGTTTTGGAGAAAAATGTGTTCATTTCATGTATGCGCGAAATGCCTTAAAAATGGCTTTAAAATGGATTTGGAGCATGGAGACGATTATCTCGGGATTGCAAGATAACCAAACAAAACTTTTAGTGGATTTCTACTTATTTTATTAAATATCATCTCCACCAAACAGGACAAGCTTGCATCTGTTATAGTTTTGGAGAAAAATGTGTTCATTTCATGTATGCGCGAAATGCCTTAAAAATGGCTTTAAAATGGATTTGGAGCATGGAGACGATTATCTCGGGATTGCAAGATAACCAAACAAAACTTTTAGTGGATTTCTACTTATTTTATTAAATATCATCTCCACCAAACAGGACAAGCTTGCATCTGTTATAGTTTTGGAGAAAAATGTGTTCATTTCATGTATGCGCGAAATGCCTTAAAAATGGCTTTAAAATGGATTTGGAGCATGGAGACGATTATCTCGGGATTGCAAGATAACCAAACAAAACTTTTAGTGGATTTCTACTTATTTTATTAAATATCATCTCCACCAAACAGGACAAGCTTGCATCTGTTATAGTTTTGGAGAAAAATGTGTTCATTTCATGTATGCGCGAAATGCCTTAAAAATGGCTTTAAAATGGATTTGGAGCATGGAGACGATTATCTCGGGATTGCAAGATAACCAAACAAAACTTTTAGTGGATTTCTACTTATTTTATTAAATATCATCTCCACCAAACAGGACAAGCTTGCATCTGTTATAGTTTTGGAGAAAAATGTGTTCATTTCATGTATGCGCGAAATGCCTTAAAAATGGCTTTAAAATGGATTTGGAGCATGGAGACGATTATCTCGGGATTGCAAGATAACCAAACAAAACTTTTAGTGGATTTCTACTTATTTTATTAAATATCATCTCCACCAAACAGGACAAGCTTGCATCTGTTATAGTTTTGGAGAAAAATGTGTTCATTTCATGTATGCGCGAAATGCCTTAAAAATGGCTTTAAAATGGATTTGGAGCATGGAGACGATTATCTCGGGATTGCAAGATAACCAAACAAAACTTTTAGTGGATTTCTACTTATTTTATTAAATATCATCTCCACCAAACAGGACAAGCTTGCATCTGTTATAGTTTTGGAGAAAAATGTGTTCATTTCATGTATGCGCGAAATGCCTTAAAAATGGCTTTAAAATGGATTTGGAGCATGGAGACGATTATCTCGGGATTGCAAGATAACCAAACAAAACTTTTAGTGGATTTCTACTTATTTTATTAAATATCATCTCCACCAAACAGGACAAGCTTGCATCTGTTATAGTTTTGGAGAAAAATGTGTTCATTTCATGTATGCGCGAAATGCCTTAAAAATGGCTTTAAAATGGATTTGGAGCATGGAGACGATTATCTCGGGATTGCAAGATAACCAAACAAAACTTTTAGTGGATTTCTACTTATTTTATTAAATATCATCTCCACCAAACAGGACAAGCTTGCATCTGTTATAGTTTTGGAGAAAAATGTGTTCATTTCATGTATGCGCGAAATGCCTTAAAAATGGCTTTAAAATGGATTTGGAGCATGGAGACGATTATCTCGGGATTGCAAGATAACCAAACAAAACTTTTAGTGGATTTCTACTTATTTTATTAAATATCATCTCCACCAAACAGGACAAGCTTGCATCTGTTATAGTTTTGGAGAAAAATGTGTTCATTTCATGTATGCGCGAAATGCCTTAAAAATGGCTTTAAAATGGATTTGGAGCATGGAGACGATTATCTCGGGATTGCAAGATAACCAAACAAAACTTTTAGTGGATTTCTACTTATTTTATTAAATATCATCTCCACCAAACAGGACAAGCTTGCATCTGTTATAGTTTTGGAGAAAAATGTGTTCATTTCATGTATGCGCGAAATGCCTTAAAAATGGCTTTAAAATGGATTTGGAGCATGGAGACGATTATCTCGGGATTGCAAGATAACCAAACAAAACTTTTAGTGGATTTCTACTTATTTTATTAAATATCATCTCCACCAAACAGGACAAGCTTGCATCTGTTATAGTTTTGGAGAAAAATGTGTTCATTTCATGTATGCGCGAAATGCCTTAAAAATGGCTTTAAAATGGATTTGGAGCATGGAGACGATTATCTCGGGATTGCAAGATAACCAAACAAAACTTTTAGTGGATTTCTACTTATTTTATTAAATATCATCTCCACCAAACAGGACAAGCTTGCATCTGTTATAGTTTTGGAGAAAAATGTGTTCATTTCATGTATGCGCGAAATGCCTTAAAAATGGCTTTAAAATGGATTTGGAGCATGGAGACGATTATCTCGGGATTGCAAGATAACCAAACAAAACTTTTAGTGGATTTCTACTTATTTTATTAAATATCATCTCCACCAAACAGGACAAGCTTGCATCTGTTATAGTTTTGGAGAAAAATGTGTTCATTTCATGTATGCGCGAAATGCCTTAAAAATGGCTTTAAAATGGATTTGGAGCATGGAGACGATTATCTCGGGATTGCAAGATAACCAAACAAAACTTTTAGTGGATTTCTACTTATTTTATTAAATATCATCTCCACCAAACAGGACAAGCTTGCATCTGTTATAGTTTTGGAGAAAAATGTGTTCATTTCATGTATGCGCGAAATGCCTTAAAAATGGCTTTAAAATGGATTTGGAGCATGGAGACGATTATCTCGGGATTGCAAGATAACCAAACAAAACTTTTAGTGGATTTCTACTTATTTTATTAAATATCATCTCCACCAAACAGGACAAGCTTGCATCTGTTATAGTTTTGGAGAAAAATGTGTTCATTTCATGTATGCGCGAAATGCCTTAAAAATGGCTTTAAAATGGATTTGGAGCATGGAGACGATTATCTCGGGATTGCAAGATAACCAAACAAAACTTTTAGTGGATTTCTACTTATTTTATTAAATATCATCTCCACCAAACAGGACAAGCTTGCATCTGTTATAGTTTTGGAGAAAAATGTGTTCATTTCATGTATGCGCGAAATGCCTTAAAAATGGCTTTAAAATGGATTTGGAGCATGGAGACGATTATCTCGGGATTGCAAGATAACCAAACAAAACTTTTAGTGGATTTCTACTTATTTTATTAAATATCATCTCCACCAAACAGGACAAGCTTGCATCTGTTATAGTTTTGGAGAAAAATGTGTTCATTTCATGTATGCGCGAAATGCCTTAAAAATGGCTTTAAAATGGATTTGGAGCATGGAGACGATTATCTCGGGATTGCAAGATAACCAAACAAAACTTTTAGTGGATTTCTACTTATTTTATTAAATATCATCTCCACCAAACAGGACAAGCTTGCATCTGTTATAGTTTTGGAGAAAAATGTGTTCATTTCATGTATGCGCGAAATGCCTTAAAAATGGCTTTAAAATGGATTTGGAGCATGGAGACGATTATCTCGGGATTGCAAGATAACCAAACAAAACTTTTAGTGGATTTCTACTTATTTTATTAAATATCATCTCCACCAAACAGGACAAGCTTGCATCTGTTATAGTTTTGGAGAAAAATGTGTTCATTTCATGTATGCGCGAAATGCCTTAAAAATGGCTTTAAAATGGATTTGGAGCATGGAGACGATTATCTCGGGATTGCAAGATAACCAAACAAAACTTTTAGTGGATTTCTACTTATTTTATTAAATATCATCTCCACCAAACAGGACAAGCTTGCATCTGTTATAGTTTTGGAGAAAAATGTGTTCATTTCATGTATGCGCGAAATGCCTTAAAGCGCGAAATGCCTTAAAATGGCTTTAAAATGGATTGGAGCATGGAGACGATTATCTCGGATTGCAAGATAACCAAACAAAACTTTTAGTGGATTTCTTCTTCTTATTTAAATATCATCTCCACCAAACAGGACAAGCTTGCATCTGTTATAGTTTGGAGAAAAATGTGTTCTTTCATGTATGCGCGAATGCCTTAAAATGGCTTTAAAATGGATTTGGAGCATGGAGACGATTATCTCGGGATTGCAAGATAACCAAACAAAACTTTTAGTGGATTTCTACTTATTTTATTAATATCATCTCCACCAAACAGGACAAGCTTGCAATCTGTTATAGTTTTGAGAAAAATGTGTTCATTTCAAGTATGCGCGAAATGCCTTAAAATGGCTTTAAAATGGATTTGGAGCATGGAGACGATTATCTCGGATTGCAGATAACCAAACAAAACTTTTAGTGGATTTCTACTTATTTTATTAAATATCATCTCCACCAAACAGGACAAGCTTGCATCTGTTATAGTTTTGGAGAAAATGTGTTCATTTCATGTATGCGCGAAATGCCTTAAAAATGGCTTTAAAATGGATTTGGAGCATGGAGACGATTATCTCGGGATTGCAAGATAACCAAACAAAACTTTTAGTGATTTCTACTTATTTTATTAAATATCATCTCCACCAAACAGGACAAGCTTGCATCTGTTATAGTTTTGGAGAAAAATGTGTTCATTTCATGTATGCGCGAATGCCTTAAAAATGGCTTTAAAATGGATTTGGAGCATGGAGACGATTATCTCGGGATTGCAAGATAACCAAACAAAACTTTTAGTGGATTTCTACTTATTTTATTAAATATCATCTCCACCAAACAGGACAAGCTTGCATCTGTATAGTTTTGAGAAAAATGTGTTCATTTCATGTATGCGCGAAATGCCTTAAAAATGGCTTTAAAATGGATTTGGAGCATGGAGACGATTATCTCGGGATTGCAATATAACCAAACAAAACTTTTAGTGGATTTCTACTTATTTTATTAAATATCATCTCCACCAAACAGGACAAGCTTGCATCTGTTATAGTTTTGGAGAAAAATGTGTTCATTTCATGTATGCGCGAAATGCCTTAAAAATGGCTTTAAAATGGATTTGGAGCATGGAGACGATTATCTCGGGATTGCAAGATAACCAAACAAAACTTTTAGTGGATTTCTACTTATTTTATTAAATATCATCTCCACCAAACAGGACAAGCTTGCATCTGTTATAGTTTTGGAGAAAAATGTGTTCATTTCATGTATGCGCGAAATGCCTTAAAAATGGCTTTAAAATGGATTTGGAGCATGGAGACGATTATCTCGGGATTGCAAGATAACCAAACAAAACTTTTAGTGGATTTCTACTTATTTTATTAAATATCATCTCCACCAAACAGGACAAGCTTGCATCTGTTATAGTTTTGGAGAAAAATGTGTTCATTTCATGTATGCGCGAAATGCCTTAAAAATGGCTTTAAAATGGATTTGGAGCATGGAGACGATTATCTCGGGATTGCAAGATAACCAAACAAAACTTTTAGTGGATTTCTACTTATTTTATTAAATATCATCTCCACCAAACAGGACAAGCTTGCATCTGTTATAGTTTTGGAGAAAAATGTGTTCATTTCATGTATGCGCGAAATGCCTTAAAAATGGCTTTAAAATGGATTTGGAGCATGGAGACGATTATCTCGGGATTGCAATATAACCAAGACAAAACTTTTAGTGGATTTCTACTTATTTTATTAAATATCATCTCCACCAAACAGGACAAGCTTGCATCTGTTATAGTTTTGGAGAAAAATGTGTTCATTTCATGTATGCGCGAAATGCCTTAAAAATGGCTTTAAAATGGATTTGGAGCATGGAGACGATTATCTCGGGATTGCAAGATAACCAAACAAAACTTTTAGTGGATTTCTACTTATTTTATTAAATATCATCTCCACCAAACAGGACAAGCTTGCATCTGTTATAGTTTTGGAGAAAAATGTGTTCATTTCATGTATGCGCGAAATGCCTTAAAAATGGCTTTAAAATGGATTTGGAGCATGGAGACGATTATCTCGGGATTGCAAGATAACCAAACAAAACTTTTAGTGGATTTCTACTTATTTTATTAAATATCATCTCCACCAAACAGGACAAGCTTGCATCTGTTATAGTTTTGGAGAAAAATGTGTTCATTTCATGTATGCGCGAAATGCCTTAAAAATGGCTTTAAAATGGATTTGGAGCATGGAGACGATTATCTCGGGATTGCAAGATAACCAAACAAAACTTTTAGTGGATTTCTACTTATTTTATTAAATATCATCTCCACCAAACAGGACAAGCTTGCATCTGTTATAGTTTTGGAGAAAAATGTGTTCATTTCATGTATGCGCGAAATGCCTTAAAAATGGCTTTAAAATGGATTTGGAGCATGGAGACGATTATCTCGGGATTGCAAGATAACCAAACAAAACTTTTAGTGGATTTCTACTTATTTTATTAAATATCATCTCCACCAAACAGGACAAGCTTGCATCTGTTATAGTTTTGGAGAAAAATGTGTTCATTTCATGTATGCGCGAAATGCCTTAAAAATGGCTTTAAAATGGATTTGGAGCATGGAGACGATTATCTCGGGATTGCAAGATAACCAAACAAAACTTTTAGTGGATTTCTACTTATTTTATTAAATATCATCTCCACCAAACAGGACAAGCTTGCATCTGTTATAGTTTTGGAGAAAAATGTGTTCATTTCATGTATGCGCGAAATGCCTTAAAAATGGCTTTAAAATGGATTTGGAGCATGGAGACGATTATCTCGGGATTGCAAGATAACCAAACAAAACTTTTAGTGGATTTCTACTTATTTTATTAAATATCATCTCCACCAAACAGGACAAGCTTGCATCTGTTATAGTTTTGGAGAAAAATGTGTTCATTTCATGTATGCGCGAAATGCCTTAAAAATGGCTTTAAAATGGATTTGGAGCATGGAGACGATTATCTCGGGATTGCAAGATAACCAAACAAAACTTTTAGTGGATTTCTACTTATTTTATTAAATATCATCTCCACCAAACAGGACAAGCTTGCATCTGTTATAGTTTTGGAGAAAAATGTGTTCATTTCATGTATGCGCGAAATGCCTTAAAAATGGCTTTAAAATGGATTTGGAGCATGGAGACGATTATCTCGGGATTGCAAGATAACCAAACAAAACTTTTAGTGGATTTCTACTTATTTTATTAAATATCATCTCCACCAAACAGGACAAGCTTGCATCTGTTATAGTTTTGGAGAAAAATGTGTTCATTTCATGTATGCGCGAAATGCCTTAAAAATGGCTTTAAAATGGATTTGGAGCATGGAGACGATTATCTCGGGATTGCAAGATAACCAAACAAAACTTTTAGTGGATTTCTACTTATTTTATTAAATATCATCTCCACCAAACAGGACAAGCTTGCATCTGTTATAGTTTTGGAGAAAAATGTGTTCATTTCATGTATGCGCGAAATGCCTTAAAAATGGCTTTAAAATGGATTTGGAGCATGGAGACGATTATCTCGGGATTGCAAGATAACCAAACAAAACTTTTAGTGGATTTCTACTTATTTTATTAAATATCATCTCCACCAAACAGGACAAGCTTGCATCTGTTATAGTTTTGGAGAAAAATGTGTTCATTTCATGTATGCGCGAAATGCCTTAAAAATGGCTTTAAAATGGATTTGGAGCATGGAGACGATTATCTCGGGATTGCAAGATAACCAAACAAAACTTTTAGTGGATTTCTACTTATTTTATTAAATATCATCTCCACCAAACAGGACAAGCTTGCATCTGTTATAGTTTTGGAGAAAAATGTGTTCATTTCATGTATGCGCGAAATGCCTTAAAAATGGCTTTAAAATGGATTTGGAGCATGGAGACGATTATCTCGGGATTGCAAGATAACCAAACAAAACTTTTAGTGGATTTCTACTTATTTTATTAAATATCATCTCCACCAAACAGGACAAGCTTGCATCTGTTATAGTTTTGGAGAAAAATGTGTTCATTTCATGTATGCGCGAAATGCCTTAAAAATGGCTTTAAAATGGATTTGGAGCATGGAGACGATTATCTCGGGATTGCAAGATAACCAAACAAAACTTTTAGTGGATTTCTACTTATTTTATTAAATATCATCTCCACCAAACAGGACAAGCTTGCATCTGTTATAGTTTTGGAGAAAAATGTGTTCATTTCATGTATGCGCGAAATGCCTTAAAAATGGCTTTAAAATGGATTTGGAGCATGGAGACGATTATCTCGGGATTGCAAGATAACCAAACAAAACTTTTAGTGGATTTCTACTTATTTTATTAAATATCATCTCCACCAAACAGGACAAGCTTGCATCTGTTATAGTTTTGGAGAAAAATGTGTTCATTTCATGTATGCGCGAAATGCCTTAAAAATGGCTTTAAAATGGATTTGGAGCATGGAGACGATTATCTCGGGATTGCAAGATAACCAAACAAAACTTTTAGTGGATTTCTACTTATTTTATTAAATATCATCTCCACCAAACAGGACAAGCTTGCATCTGTTATAGTTTTGGAGAAAAATGTGTTCATTTCATGTATGCGCGAAATGCCTTAAAAATGGCTTTAAAATGGATTTGGAGCATGGAGACGATTATCTCGGGATTGCAAGATAACCAAACAAAACTTTTAGTGGATTTCTACTTATTTTATTAAATATCATCTCCACCAAACAGGACAAGCTTGCATCTGTTATAGTTTTGGAGAAAAATGTGTTCATTTCATGTATGCGCGAAATGCCTTAAAAATGGCTTTAAAATGGATTTGGAGCATGGAGACGATTATCTCGGGATTGCAAGATAACCAAACAAAACTTTTAGTGGATTTCTACTTATTTTATTAAATATCATCTCCACCAAACAGGACAAGCTTGCATCTGTTATAGTTTTGGAGAAAAATGTGTTCATTTCATGTATGCGCGAAATGCCTTAAAAATGGCTTTAAAATGGATTTGGAGCATGGAGACGATTATCTCGGGATTGCAAGATAACCAAACAAAACTTTTAGTGGATTTCTACTTATTTTATTAAATATCATCTCCACCAAACAGGACAAGCTTGCATCTGTTATAGTTTTGGAGAAAAATGTGTTCATTTCATGTATGCGCGAAATGCCTTAAAAATGGCTTTAAAATGGATTTGGAGCATGGAGACGATTATCTCGGGATTGCAAGATAACCAAACAAAACTTTTAGTGGATTTCTACTTATTTTATTAAATATCATCTCCACCAAACAGGACAAGCTTGCATCTGTTATAGTTTTGGAGAAAAATGTGTTCATTTCATGTATGCGCGAAATGCCTTAAAAATGGCTTTAAAATGGATTTGGAGCATGGAGACGATTATCTCGGGATTGCAAGATAACCAAACAAAACTTTTAGTGGATTTCTACTTATTTTATTAAATATCATCTCCACCAAACAGGACAAGCTTGCATCTGTTATAGTTTTGGAGAAAAATGTGTTCATTTCATGTATGCGCGAAATGCCTTAAAAATGGCTTTAAAATGGATTTGGAGCATGGAGACGATTATCTCGGGATTGCAAGATAACCAAACAAAACTTTTAGTGGATTTCTACTTATTTTATTAAATATCATCTCCACCAAACAGGACAAGCTTGCATCTGTTATAGTTTTGGAGAAAAATGTGTTCATTTCATGTATGCGCGAAATGCCTTAAAAATGGCTTTAAAATGGATTTGGAGCATGGAGACGATTATCTCGGGATTGCAAGATAACCAAACAAAACTTTTAGTGGATTTCTACTTATTTTATTAAATATCATCTCCACCAAACAGGACAAGCTTGCATCTGTTATAGTTTTGGAGAAAAATGTGTTCATTTCATGTATGCGCGAAATGCCTTAAAAATGGCTTTAAAATGGATTTGGAGCATGGAGACGATTATCTCGGGATTGCAAGATAACCAAACAAAACTTTTAGTGGATTTCTACTTATTTTATTAAATATCATCTCCACCAAACAGGACAAGCTTGCATCTGTTATAGTTTTGGAGAAAAATGTGTTCATTTCATGTATGCGCGAAATGCCTTAAAAATGGCTTTAAAATGGATTTGGAGCATGGAGACGATTATCTCGGGATTGCAAGATAACCAAACAAAACTTTTAGTGGATTTCTACTTATTTTATTAAATATCATCTCCACCAAACAGGACAAGCTTGCATCTGTTATAGTTTTGGAGAAAAATGTGTTCATTTCATGTATGCGCGAAATGCCTTAAAAATGGCTTTAAAATGGATTTGGAGCATGGAGACGATTATCTCGGGATTGCAAGATAACCAAACAAAACTTTTAGTGGATTTCTACTTATTTTATTAAATATCATCTCCACCAAACAGGACAAGCTTGCATCTGTTATAGTTTTGGAGAAAAATGTGTTCATTTCATGTATGCGCGAAATGCCTTAAAAATGGCTTTAAAATGGATTTGGAGCATGGAGACGATTATCTCGGGATTGCAAGATAACCAAACAAAACTTTTAGTGGATTTCTACTTATTTTATTAAATATCATCTCCACCAAACAGGACAAGCTTGCATCTGTTATAGTTTTGGAGAAAAATGTGTTCATTTCATGTATGCGCGAAATGCCTTAAAAATGGCTTTAAAATGGATTTGGAGCATGGAGACGATTATCTCGGGATTGCAAGATAACCAAACAAAACTTTTAGTGGATTTCTACTTATTTTATTAAATATCATCTCCACCAAACAGGACAAGCTTGCATCTGTTATAGTTTTGGAGAAAAATGTGTTCATTTCATGTATGCGCGAAATGCCTTAAAAATGGCTTTAAAATGGATTTGGAGCATGGAGACGATTATCTCGGGATTGCAAGATAACCAAACAAAACTTTTAGTGGATTTCTACTTATTTTATTAAATATCATCTCCACCAAACAGGACAAGCTTGCATCTGTTATAGTTTTGGAGAAAAATGTGTTCATTTCATGTATGCGCGAAATGCCTTAAAAATGGCTTTAAAATGGATTTGGAGCATGGAGACGATTATCTCGGGATTGCAAGATAACCAAACAAAACTTTTAGTGGATTTCTACTTATTTTATTAAATATCATCTCCACCAAACAGGACAAGCTTGCATCTGTTATAGTTTTGGAGAAAAATGTGTTCATTTCATGTATGCGCGAAATGCCTTAAAAATGGCTTTAAAATGGATTTGGAGCATGGAGACGATTATCTCGGGATTGCAAGATAACCAAACAAAACTTTTAGTGGATTTCTACTTATTTTATTAAATATCATCTCCACCAAACAGGACAAGCTTGCATCTGTTATAGTTTTGGAGAAAAATGTGTTCATTTCATGTATGCGCGAAATGCCTTAAAAATGGCTTTAAAATGGATTTGGAGCATGGAGACGATTATCTCGGGATTGCAAGATAACCAAACAAAACTTTTAGTGGATTTCTACTTATTTTATTAAATATCATCTCCACCAAACAGGACAAGCTTGCATCTGTTATAGTTTTGGAGAAAAATGTGTTCATTTCATGTATGCGCGAAATGCCTTAAAAATGGCTTTAAAATGGATTTGGAGCATGGAGACGATTATCTCGGGATTGCAAGATAACCAAACAAAACTTTTAGTGGATTTCTACTTATTTTATTAAATATCATCTCCACCAAACAGGACAAGCTTGCATCTGTTATAGTTTTGGAGAAAAATGTGTTCATTTCATGTATGCGCGAAATGCCTTAAAAATGGCTTTAAAATGGATTTGGAGCATGGAGACGATTATCTCGGGATTGCAAGATAACCAAACAAAACTTTTAGTGGATTTCTACTTATTTTATTAAATATCATCTCCACCAAACAGGACAAGCTTGCATCTGTTATAGTTTTGGAGAAAAATGTGTTCATTTCATGTATGCGCGAAATGCCTTAAAAATGGCTTTAAAATGGATTTGGAGCATGGAGACGATTATCTCGGGATTGCAAGATAACCAAACAAAACTTTTAGTGGATTTCTACTTATTTTATTAAATATCATCTCCACCAAACAGGACAAGCTTGCATCTGTTATAGTTTTGGAGAAAAATGTGTTCATTTCATGTATGCGCGAAATGCCTTAAAAATGGCTTTAAAATGGATTTGGAGCATGGAGACGATTATCTCGGGATTGCAAGATAACCAAACAAAACTTTTAGTGGATTTCTACTTATTTTATTAAATATCATCTCCACCAAACAGGACAAGCTTGCATCTGTTATAGTTTTGGAGAAAAATGTGTTCATTTCATGTATGCGCGAAATGCCTTAAAAATGGCTTTAAAATGGATTTGGAGCATGGAGACGATTATCTCGGGATTGCAAGATAACCAAACAAAACTTTTAGTGGATTTCTACTTATTTTATTAAATATCATCTCCACCAAACAGGACAAGCTTGCATCTGTTATAGTTTTGGAGAAAAATGTGTTCATTTCATGTATGCGCGAAATGCCTTAAAAATGGCTTTAAAATGGATTTGGAGCATGGAGACGATTATCTCGGGATTGCAAGATAACCAAACAAAACTTTTAGTGGATTTCTACTTATTTTATTAAATATCATCTCCACCAAACAGGACAAGCTTGCATCTGTTATAGTTTTGGAGAAAAATGTGTTCATTTCATGTATGCGCGAAATGCCTTAAAAATGGCTTTAAAATGGATTTGGAGCATGGAGACGATTATCTCGGGATTGCAAGATAACCAAACAAAACTTTTAGTGGATTTCTACTTATTTTATTAAATATCATCTCCACCAAACAGGACAAGCTTGCATCTGTTATAGTTTTGGAGAAAAATGTGTTCATTTCATGTATGCGCGAAATGCCTTAAAAATGGCTTTAAAATGGATTTGGAGCATGGAGACGATTATCTCGGGATTGCAAGATAACCAAACAAAACTTTTAGTGGATTTCTACTTATTTTATTAAATATCATCTCCACCAAACAGGACAAGCTTGCATCTGTTATAGTTTTGGAGAAAAATGTGTTCATTTCATGTATGCGCGAAATGCCTTAAAAATGGCTTTAAAATGGATTTGGAGCATGGAGACGATTATCTCGGGATTGCAAGATAACCAAACAAAACTTTTAGTGGATTTCTACTTATTTTATTAAATATCATCTCCACCAAACAGGACAAGCTTGCATCTGTTATAGTTTTGGAGAAAAATGTGTTCATTTCATGTATGCGCGAAATGCCTTAAAAATGGCTTTAAAATGGATTTGGAGCATGGAGACGATTATCTCGGGATTGCAAGATAACCAAACAAAACTTTTAGTGGATTTCTACTTATTTTATTAAATATCATCTCCACCAAACAGGACAAGCTTGCATCTGTTATAGTTTTGGAGAAAAATGTGTTCATTTCATGTATGCGCGAAATGCCTTAAAAATGGCTTTAAAATGGATTTGGAGCATGGAGACGATTATCTCGGGATTGCAAGATAACCAAACAAAACTTTTAGTGGATTTCTACTTATTTTATTAAATATCATCTCCACCAAACAGGACAAGCTTGCATCTGTTATAGTTTTGGAGAAAAATGTGTTCATTTCATGTATGCGCGAAATGCCTTAAAAATGGCTTTAAAATGGATTTGGAGCATGGAGACGATTATCTCGGGATTGCAAGATAACCAAACAAAACTTTTAGTGGATTTCTACTTATTTTATTAAATATCATCTCCACCAAACAGGACAAGCTTGCATCTGTTATAGTTTTGGAGAAAAATGTGTTCATTTCATGTATGCGCGAAATGCCTTAAAAATGGCTTTAAAATGGATTTGGAGCATGGAGACGATTATCTCGGGATTGCAAGATAACCAAACAAAACTTTTAGTGGATTTCTACTTATTTTATTAAATATCATCTCCACCAAACAGGACAAGCTTGCATCTGTTATAGTTTTGGAGAAAAATGTGTTCATTTCATGTATGCGCGAAATGCCTTAAAAATGGCTTTAAAATGGATTTGGAGCATGGAGACGATTATCTCGGGATTGCAAGATAACCAAACAAAACTTTTAGTGGATTTCTACTTATTTTATTAAATATCATCTCCACCAAACAGGACAAGCTTGCATCTGTTATAGTTTTGGAGAAAAATGTGTTCATTTCATGTATGCGCGAAATGCCTTAAAAATGGCTTTAAAATGGATTTGGAGCATGGAGACGATTATCTCGGGATTGCAAGATAACCAAACAAAACTTTTAGTGGATTTCTACTTATTTTATTAAATATCATCTCCACCAAACAGGACAAGCTTGCATCTGTTATAGTTTTGGAGAAAAATGTGTTCATTTCATGTATGCGCGAAATGCCTTAAAAATGGCTTTAAAATGGATTTGGAGCATGGAGACGATTATCTCGGGATTGCAAGATAACCAAACAAAACTTTTAGTGGATTTCTACTTATTTTATTAAATATCATCTCCACCAAACAGGACAAGCTTGCATCTGTTATAGTTTTGGAGAAAAATGTGTTCATTTCATGTATGCGCGAAATGCCTTAAAAATGGCTTTAAAATGGATTTGGAGCATGGAGACGATTATCTCGGGATTGCAAGATAACCAAACAAAACTTTTAGTGGATTTCTACTTATTTTATTAAATATCATCTCCACCAAACAGGACAAGCTTGCATCTGTTATAGTTTTGGAGAAAAATGTGTTCATTTCATGTATGCGCGAAATGCCTTAAAAATGGCTTTAAAATGGATTTGGAGCATGGAGACGATTATCTCGGGATTGCAAGATAACCAAACAAAACTTTTAGTGGATTTCTACTTATTTTATTAAATATCATCTCCACCAAACAGGACAAGCTTGCATCTGTTATAGTTTTGGAGAAAAATGTGTTCATTTCATGTATGCGCGAAATGCCTTAAAAATGGCTTTAAAATGGATTTGGAGCATGGAGACGATTATCTCGGGATTGCAAGATAACCAAACAAAACTTTTAGTGGATTTCTACTTATTTTATTAAATATCATCTCCACCAAACAGGACAAGCTTGCATCTGTTATAGTTTTGGAGAAAAATGTGTTCATTTCATGTATGCGCGAAATGCCTTAAAAATGGCTTTAAAATGGATTTGGAGCATGGAGACGATTATCTCGGGATTGCAAGATAACCAAACAAAACTTTTAGTGGATTTCTACTTATTTTATTAAATATCATCTCCACCAAACAGGACAAGCTTGCATCTGTTATAGTTTTGGAGAAAAATGTGTTCATTTCATGTATGCGCGAAATGCCTTAAAAATGGCTTTAAAATGGATTTGGAGCATGGAGACGATTATCTCGGGATTGCAAGATAACCAAACAAAACTTTTAGTGGATTTCTACTTATTTTATTAAATATCATCTCCACCAAACAGGACAAGCTTGCATCTGTTATAGTTTTGGAGAAAAATGTGTTCATTTCATGTATGCGCGAAATGCCTTAAAAATGGCTTTAAAATGGATTTGGAGCATGGAGACGATTATCTCGGGATTGCAAGATAACCAAACAAAACTTTTAGTGGATTTCTACTTATTTTATTAAATATCATCTCCACCAAACAGGACAAGCTTGCATCTGTTATAGTTTTGGAGAAAAATGTGTTCATTTCATGTATGCGCGAAATGCCTTAAAAATGGCTTTAAAATGGATTTGGAGCATGGAGACGATTATCTCGGGATTGCAGAGATAACCAAACAAAACTTTTAGTGGATTTCTACTTATTTTATTAAATATCATCTCCACCAAACAGGACAAGCTTGCATCTGTTATAGTTTTGGAGAAAAATGTGTTCATTTCATGTATGCGCGAAATGCCTTAAAAATGGCTTTAAAATGGATTTGGAGCATGGAGACGATTATCTCGGGATTGCAAGATAACCAAACAAAACTTTTAGTGGATTTCTACTTATTTTATTAAATATCATCTCCACCAAACAGGACAAGCTTGCATCTGTTATAGTTTTGGAGAAAAATGTGTTCATTTCATGTATGCGCGAAATGCCTTAAAAATGGCTTTAAAATGGATTTGGAGCATGGAGACGATTATCTCGGGATTGCAAGATAACCAAACAAAACTTTTAGTGGATTTCTACTTATTTTATTAAATATCATCTCCACCAAACAGGACAAGCTTGCATCTGTTATAGTTTTGGAGAAAAATGTGTTCATTTCATGTATGCGCGAAATGCCTTAAAAATGGCTTTAAAATGGATTTGGAGCATGGAGACGATTATCTCGGGATTGCAAGATAACCAAACAAAACTTTTAGTGGATTTCTACTTATTTTATTAAATATCATCTCCACCAAACAGGACAAGCTTGCATCTGTTATAGTTTTGGAGAAAAATGTGTTCATTTCATGTATGCGCGAAATGCCTTAAAAATGGCTTTAAAATGGATTTGGAGCATGGAGACGATTATCTCGGGATTGCAAGATAACCAAACAAAACTTTTAGTGGATTTCTACTTATTTTATTAAATATCATCTCCACCAAACAGGACAAGCTTGCATCTGTTATAGTTTTGGAGAAAAATGTGTTCATTTCATGTATGCGCGAAATGCCTTAAAAATGGCTTTAAAATGGATTTGGAGCATGGAGACGATTATCTCGGGATTGCAAGATAACCAAACAAAACTTTTAGTGGATTTCTACTTATTTTATTAAATATCATCTCCACCAAACAGGACAAGCTTGCATCTGTTATAGTTTTGGAGAAAAATGTGTTCATTTCATGTATGCGCGAAATGCCTTAAAAATGGCTTTAAAATGGATTTGGAGCATGGAGACGATTATCTCGGGATTGCAAGATAACCAAACAAAACTTTTAGTGGATTTCTACTTATTTTATTAAATATCATCTCCACCAAACAGGACAAGCTTGCATCTGTTATAGTTTTGGAGAAAAATGTGTTCATTTCATGTATGCGCGAAATGCCTTAAAAATGGCTTTAAAATGGATTTGGAGCATGGAGACGATTATCTCGGGATTGCAAGATAACCAAACAAAACTTTTAGTGGATTTCTACTTATTTTATTAAATATCATCTCCACCAAACAGGACAAGCTTGCATCTGTTATAGTTTTGGAGAAAAATGTGTTCATTTCATGTATGCGCGAAATGCCTTAAAAATGGCTTTAAAATGGATTTGGAGCATGGAGACGATTATCTCGGGATTGCAAGATAACCAAACAAAACTTTTAGTGGATTTCTACTTATTTTATTAAATATCATCTCCACCAAACAGGACAAGCTTGCATCTGTTATAGTTTTGGAGAAAAATGTGTTCATTTCATGTATGCGCGAAATGCCTTAAAAATGGCTTTAAAATGGATTTGGAGCATGGAGACGATTATCTCGGGATTGCAAGATAACCAAACAAAACTTTTAGTGGATTTCTACTTATTTTATTAAATATCATCTCCACCAAACAGGACAAGCTTGCATCTGTTATAGTTTTGGAGAAAAATGTGTTCATTTCATGTATGCGCGAAATGCCTTAAAAATGGCTTTAAAATGGATTTGGAGCATGGAGACGATTATCTCGGGATTGCAAGATAACCAAACAAAACTTTTAGTGGATTTCTACTTATTTTATTAAATATCATCTCCACCAAACAGGACAAGCTTGCATCTGTTATAGTTTTGGAGAAAAATGTGTTCATTTCATGTATGCGCGAAATGCCTTAAAAATGGCTTTAAAATGGATTTGGAGCATGGAGACGATTATCTCGGGATTGCAAGATAACCAAACAAAACTTTTAGTGGATTTCTACTTATTTTATTAAATATCATCTCCACCAAACAGGACAAGCTTGCATCTGTTATAGTTTTGGAGAAAAATGTGTTCATTTCATGTATGCGCGAAATGCCTTAAAAATGGCTTTAAAATGGATTTGGAGCATGGAGACGATTATCTCGGGATTGCAAGATAACCAAACAAAACTTTTAGTGGATTTCTACTTATTTTATTAAATATCATCTCCACCAAACAGGACAAGCTTGCATCTGTTATAGTTTTGGAGAAAAATGTGTTCATTTCATGTATGCGCGAAATGCCTTAAAAATGGCTTTAAAATGGATTTGGAGCATGGAGACGATTATCTCGGGATTGCAAGATAACCAAACAAAACTTTTAGTGGATTTCTACTTATTTTATTAAATATCATCTCCACCAAACAGGACAAGCTTGCATCTGTTATAGTTTTGGAGAAAAATGTGTTCATTTCATGTATGCGCGAAATGCCTTAAAAATGGCTTTAAAATGGATTTGGAGCATGGAGACGATTATCTCGGGATTGCAAGATAACCAAACAAAACTTTTAGTGGATTTCTACTTATTTTATTAAATATCATCTCCACCAAACAGGACAAGCTTGCATCTGTTATAGTTTTGGAGAAAAATGTGTTCATTTCATGTATGCGCGAAATGCCTTAAAAATGGCTTTAAAATGGATTTGGAGCATGGAGACGATTATCTCGGGATTGCAAGATAACCAAACAAAACTTTTAGTGGATTTCTACTTATTTTATTAAATATCATCTCCACCAAACAGGACAAGCTTGCATCTGTTATAGTTTTGGAGAAAAATGTGTTCATTTCATGTATGCGCGAAATGCCTTAAAAATGGCTTTAAAATGGATTTGGAGCATGGAGACGATTATCTCGGGATTGCAAGATAACCAAACAAAACTTTTAGTGGATTTCTACTTATTTTATTAAATATCATCTCCACCAAACAGGACAAGCTTGCATCTGTTATAGTTTTGGAGAAAAATGTGTTCATTTCATGTATGCGCGAAAATGCCTTAAAAATGGCTTTAAAATGGATTTGGAGCATGGAGACGATTATCTCGGGATTGCAAGATAACCAAACAAAACTTTTAGTGGATTTCTACTTATTTTATTAAATATCATCTCCACCAAACAGGACAAGCTTGCATCTGTTATAGTTTTGGAGAAAAATGTGTTCATTTCATGTATGCGCGAAATGCCTTAAAAATGGCTTTAAAATGGATTTGGAGCATGGAGACGATTATCTCGGGATTGCAAGATAACCAAACAAAACTTTTAGTGGATTTCTACTTATTTTATTAAATATCATCTCCACCAAACAGGACAAGCTTGCATCTGTTATAGTTTTGGAGAAAAATGTGTTCATTTCATGTATGCGCGAAATGCCTTAAAAATGGCTTTAAAATGGATTTGGAGCATGGAGACGATTATCTCGGGATTGCAAGATAACCAAACAAAACTTTTAGTGGATTTCTACTTATTTTATTAAATATCATCTCCACCAAACAGGACAAGCTTGCATCTGTTATAGTTTTGGAGAAAAATGTGTTCATTTCATGTATGCGCGAAATGCCTTAAAAATGGCTTTAAAATGGATTTGGAGCATGGAGACGATTATCTCGGGATTGCAAGATAACCAAACAAAACTTTTAGTGGATTTCTACTTATTTTATTAAATATCATCTCCACCAAACAGGACAAGCTTGCATCTGTTATAGTTTTGGAGAAAAATGTGTTCATTTCATGTATGCGCGAAATGCCTTAAAAATGGCTTTAAAATGGATTTGGAGCATGGAGACGATTATCTCGGGATTGCAAGATAACCAAACAAAACTTTTAGTGGATTTCTACTTATTTTATTAAATATCATCTCCACCAAACAGGACAAGCTTGCATCTGTTATAGTTTTGGAGAAAAATGTGTTCATTTCATGTATGCGCGAAATGCCTTAAAAATGGCTTTAAAATGGATTTGGAGCATGGAGACGATTATCTCGGGATTGCAAGATAACCAAACAAAACTTTTAGTGGATTTCTACTTATTTTATTAAATATCATCTCCACCAAACAGGACAAGCTTGCATCTGTTATAGTTTTGGAGAAAAATGTGTTCATTTCATGTATGCGCGAAATGCCTTAAAAATGGCTTTAAAATGGATTTGGAGCATGGAGACGATTATCTCGGGATTGCAAGATAACCAAACAAAACTTTTAGTGGATTTCTACTTATTTTATTAAATATCATCTCCACCAAACAGGACAAGCTTGCATCTGTTATAGTTTTGGAGAAAAATGTGTTCATTTCATGTATGCGCGAAATGCCTTAAAAATGGCTTTAAAATGGATTTGGAGCATGGAGACGATTATCTCGGGATTGCAAGATAACCAAACAAAACTTTTAGTGGATTTCTACTTATTTTATTAAATATCATCTCCACCAAACAGGACAAGCTTGCATCTGTTATAGTTTTGGAGAAAAATGTGTTCATTTCATGTATGCGCGAAATGCCTTAAAAATGGCTTTAAAATGGATTTGGAGCATGGAGACGATTATCTCGGGATTGCAAGATAACCAAACAAAACTTTTAGTGGATTTCTACTTATTTTATTAAATATCATCTCCACCAAACAGGACAAGCTTGCATCTGTTATAGTTTTGGAGAAAAATGTGTTCATTTCATGTATGCGCGAAATGCCTTAAAAATGGCTTTAAAATGGATTTGGAGCATGGAGACGATTATCTCGGGATTGCAAGATAACCAAACAAAACTTTTAGTGGATTTCTACTTATTTTATTAAATATCATCTCCACCAAACAGGACAAGCTTGCATCTGTTATAGTTTTGGAGAAAAATGTGTTCATTTCATGTATGCGCGAAATGCCTTAAAAATGGCTTTAAAATGGATTTGGAGCATGGAGACGATTATCTCGGGATTGCAAGATAACCAAACAAAACTTTTAGTGGATTTCTACTTATTTTATTAAATATCATCTCCACCAAACAGGACAAGCTTGCATCTGTTATAGTTTTGGAGAAAAATGTGTTCATTTCATGTATGCGCGAAATGCCTTAAAAATGGCTTTAAAATGGATTTGGAGCATGGAGACGATTATCTCGGGATTGCAAGATAACCAAACAAAACTTTTAGTGGATTTCTACTTATTTTATTAAATATCATCTCCACCAAACAGGACAAGCTTGCATCTGTTATAGTTTTGGAGAAAAATGTGTTCATTTCATGTATGCGCGAAATGCCTTAAAAATGGCTTTAAAATGGATTTGGAGCATGGAGACGATTATCTCGGGATTGCAAGATAACCAAACAAAACTTTTAGTGGATTTCTACTTATTTTATTAAATATCATCTCCACCAAACAGGACAAGCTTGCATCTGTTATAGTTTTGGAGAAAAATGTGTTCATTTCATGTATGCGCGAAATGCCTTAAAAATGGCTTTAAAATGGATTTGGAGCATGGAGACGATTATCTCGGGATTGCAAGATAACCAAACAAAACTTTTAGTGGATTTCTACTTATTTTATTAAATATCATCTCCACCAAACAGGACAAGCTTGCATCTGTTATAGTTTTGGAGAAAAATGTGTTCATTTCATGTATGCGCGAAATGCCTTAAAAATGGCTTTAAAATGGATTTGGAGCATGGAGACGATTATCTCGGGATTGCAAGATAACCAAACAAAACTTTTAGTGGATTTCTACTTATTTTATTAAATATCATCTCCACCAAACAGGACAAGCTTGCATCTGTTATAGTTTTGGAGAAAAATGTGTTCATTTCATGTATGCGCGAAATGCCTTAAAAATGGCTTTAAAATGGATTTGGAGCATGGAGACGATTATCTCGGGATTGCAAGATAACCAAACAAAACTTTTAGTGGATTTCTACTTATTTTATTAAATATCATCTCCACCAAACAGGACAAGCTTGCATCTGTTATAGTTTTGGAGAAAAATGTGTTCATTTCATGTATGCGCGAAATGCCTTAAAAATGGCTTTAAAATGGATTTGGAGCATGGAGACGATTATCTCGGGATTGCAAGATAACCAAACAAAACTTTTAGTGGATTTCTACTTATTTTATTAAATATCATCTCCACCAAACAGGACAAGCTTGCATCTGTTATAGTTTTGGAGAAAAATGTGTTCATTTCATGTATGCGCGAAATGCCTTAAAAATGGCTTTAAAATGGATTTGGAGCATGGAGACGATTATCTCGGGATTGCAAGATAACCAAACAAAACTTTTAGTGGATTTCTACTTATTTTATTAAATATCATCTCCACCAAACAGGACAAGCTTGCATCTGTTATAGTTTTGGAGAAAAATGTGTTCATTTCATGTATGCGCGAAATGCCTTAAAAATGGCTTTAAAATGGATTTGGAGCATGGAGACGATTATCTCGGGATTGCAAGATAACCAAACAAAACTTTTAGTGGATTTCTACTTATTTTATTAAATATCATCTCCACCAAACAGGACAAGCTTGCATCTGTTATAGTTTTGGAGAAAAATGTGTTCATTTCATGTATGCGCGAAATGCCTTAAAAATGGCTTTAAAATGGATTTGGAGCATGGAGACGATTATCTCGGGATTGCAAGATAACCAAACAAAACTTTTAGTGGATTTCTACTTATTTTATTAAATATCATCTCCACCAAACAGGACAAGCTTGCATCTGTTATAGTTTTGGAGAAAAATGTGTTCATTTCATGTATGCGCGAAATGCCTTAAAAATGGCTTTAAAATGGATTTGGAGCATGGAGACGATTATCTCGGGATTGCAAGATAACCAAACAAAACTTTTAGTGGATTTCTACTTATTTTATTAAATATCATCTCCACCAAACAGGACAAGCTTGCATCTGTTATAGTTTTGGAGAAAAATGTGTTCATTTCATGTATGCGCGAAATGCCTTAAAAATGGCTTTAAAATGGATTTGGAGCATGGAGACGATTATCTCGGGATTGCAAGATAACCAAACAAAACTTTTAGTGGATTTCTACTTATTTTATTAAATATCATCTCCACCAAACAGGACAAGCTTGCATCTGTTATAGTTTTGGAGAAAAATGTGTTCATTTCATGTATGCGCGAAATGCCTTAAAAATGGCTTTAAAATGGATTTGGAGCATGGAGACGATTATCTCGGGATTGCAAGATAACCAAACAAAACTTTTAGTGGATTTCTACTTATTTTATTAAATATCATCTCCACCAAACAGGACAAGCTTGCATCTGTTATAGTTTTGGAGAAAAATGTGTTCATTTCATGTATGCGCGAAATGCCTTAAAAATGGCTTTAAAATGGATTTGGAGCATGGAGACGATTATCTCGGGATTGCAAGATAACCAAACAAAACTTTTAGTGGATTTCTACTTATTTTATTAAATATCATCTCCACCAAACAGGACAAGCTTGCATCTGTTATAGTTTTGGAGAAAAATGTGTTCATTTCATGTATGCGCGAAATGCCTTAAAAATGGCTTTAAAATGGATTTGGAGCATGGAGACGATTATCTCGGGATTGCAAGATAACCAAACAAAACTTTTAGTGGATTTCTACTTATTTTATTAAATATCATCTCCACCAAACAGGACAAGCTTGCATCTGTTATAGTTTTGGAGAAAAATGTGTTCATTTCATGTATGCGCGAAATGCCTTAAAAATGGCTTTAAAATGGATTTGGAGCATGGAGACGATTATCTCGGGATTGCAAGATAACCAAACAAAACTTTTAGTGGATTTCTACTTATTTTATTAAATATCATCTCCACCAAACAGGACAAGCTTGCATCTGTTATAGTTTTGGAGAAAAATGTGTTCATTTCATGTATGCGCGAAATGCCTTAAAAATGGCTTTAAAATGGATTTGGAGCATGGAGACGATTATCTCGGGATTGCAAGATAACCAAACAAAACTTTTAGTGGATTTCTACTTATTTTATTAAATATCATCTCCACCAAACAGGACAAGCTTGCATCTGTTATAGTTTTGGAGAAAAATGTGTTCATTTCATGTATGCGCGAAATGCCTTAAAAATGGCTTTAAAATGGATTTGGAGCATGGAGACGATTATCTCGGGATTGCAAGATAACCAAACAAAACTTTTAGTGGATTTCTACTTATTTTATTAAATATCATCTCCACCAAACAGGACAAGCTTGCATCTGTTATAGTTTTGGAGAAAAATGTGTTCATTTCATGTATGCGCGAAATGCCTTAAAAATGGCTTTAAAATGGATTTGGAGCATGGAGACGATTATCTCGGGATTGCAAGATAACCAAACAAAACTTTTAGTGGATTTCTACTTATTTTATTAAATATCATCTCCACCAAACAGGACAAGCTTGCATCTGTTATAGTTTTGGAGAAAAATGTGTTCATTTCATGTATGCGCGAAATGCCTTAAAAATGGCTTTAAAATGGATTTGGAGCATGGAGACGATTATCTCGGGATTGCAAGATAACCAAACAAAACTTTTAGTGGATTTCTACTTATTTTATTAAATATCATCTCCACCAAACAGGACAAGCTTGCATCTGTTATAGTTTTGGAGAAAAATGTGTTCATTTCATGTATGCGCGAAATGCCTTAAAAATGGCTTTAAAATGGATTTGGAGCATGGAGACGATTATCTCGGGATTGCAAGATAACCAAACAAAACTTTTAGTGGATTTCTACTTATTTTATTAAATATCATCTCCACCAAACAGGACAAGCTTGCATCTGTTATAGTTTTGGAGAAAAATGTGTTCATTTCATGTATGCGCGAAATGCCTTAAAAATGGCTTTAAAATGGATTTGGGCATGGAGACGATTATCTCGGGATTGCAAGATAACCAAACAAAACTTTTAGTGGATTTCTACTTATTTTATTAAATATCATCTCCACCAAACAGGACAAGCTTGCATCTGTTATAGTTTTGGAGAAAAATGTGTTCATTTCATGTATGCGCGAAATGCCTTAAAAATGGCTTTAAAATGGATTTGGAGCATGGAGACGATTATCTCGGGATTGCAAGATAACCAAACAAAACTTTTAGTGGATTTCTACTTATTTTATTAAATATCATCTCCACCAAACAGGACAAGCTTGCATCTGTTATAGTTTTGGAGAAAAATGTGTTCATTTCATGTATGCGCGAAATGCCTTAAAAATGGCTTTAAAATGGATTTGGAGCATGGAGACGATTATCTCGGGATTGCAAGATAACCAAACAAAACTTTTAGTGGATTTCTACTTATTTTATTAAATATCATCTCCACCAAACAGGACAAGCTTGCATCTGTTATAGTTTTGGAGAAAAATGTGTTCATTTCATGTATGCGCGAAATGCCTTAAAAATGGCTTTAAAATGGATTTGGAGCATGGAGACGATTATCTCGGGATTGCAAGATAACCAAACAAAACTTTTAGTGGATTTCTACTTATTTTATTAAATATCATCTCCACCAAACAGGACAAGCTTGCATCTGTTATAGTTTTGGAGAAAAATGTGTTCATTTCATGTATGCGCGAAATGCCTTAAAAATGGCTTTAAAATGGATTTGGAGCATGGAGACGATTATCTCGGGATTGCAAGATAACCAAACAAAACTTTTAGTGGATTTCTACTTATTTTATTAAATATCATCTCCACCAAACAGGACAAGCTTGCATCTGTTATAGTTTTGGAGAAAAATGTGTTCATTTCATGTATGCGCGAAATGCCTTAAAAATGGCTTTAAAATGGATTTGGAGCATGGAGACGATTATCTCGGGATTGCAAGATAACCAAACAAAACTTTTAGTGGATTTCTACTTATTTTATTAAATATCATCTCCACCAAACAGGACAAGCTTGCATCTGTTATAGTTTTGGAGAAAAATGTGTTCATTTCATGTATGCGCGAAATGCCTTAAAAATGGCTTTAAAATGGATTTGGAGCATGGAGACGATTATCTCGGGATTGCAAGATAACCAAACAAAACTTTTAGTGGATTTCTACTTATTTTATTAAATATCATCTCCACCAAACAGGACAAGCTTGCATCTGTTATAGTTTTGGAGAAAAATGTGTTCATTTCATGTATGCGCGAAATGCCTTAAAAATGGCTTTAAAATGGATTTGGAGCATGGAGACGATTATCTCGGGATTGCAAGATAACCAAACAAAACTTTTAGTGGATTTCTACTTATTTTATTAAATATCATCTCCACCAAACAGGACAAGCTTGCATCTGTTATAGTTTTGGAGAAAAATGTGTTCATTTCATGTATGCGCGAAATGCCTTAAAAATGGCTTTAAAATGGATTTGGAGCATGGAGACGATTATCTCGGGATTGCAAGATAACCAAACAAAACTTTTAGTGGATTTCTACTTATTTTATTAAATATCATCTCCACCAAACAGGACAAGCTTGCATCTGTTATAGTTTTGGAGAAAAATGTGTTCATTTCATGTATGCGCGAAATGCCTTAAAAATGGCTTTAAAATGGATTTGGAGCATGGAGACGATTATCTCGGGATTGCAAGATAACCAAACAAAACTTTTAGTGGATTTCTACTTATTTTATTAAATATCATCTCCACCAAACAGGACAAGCTTGCATCTGTTATAGTTTTGGAGAAAAATGTGTTCATTTCATGTATGCGCGAAATGCCTTAAAAATGGCTTTAAAATGGATTTGGAGCATGGAGACGATTATCTCGGGATTGCAAGATAACCAAACAAAACTTTTAGTGGATTTCTACTTATTTTATTAAATATCATCTCCACCAAACAGGACAAGCTTGCATCTGTTATAGTTTTGGAGAAAAATGTGTTCATTTCATGTATGCGCGAAATGCCTTAAAAATGGCTTTAAAATGGATTTGGAGCATGGAGACGATTATCTCGGGATTGCAAGATAACCAAACAAAACTTTTAGTGGATTTCTACTTATTTTATTAAATATCATCTCCACCAAACAGGACAAGCTTGCATCTGTTATAGTTTTGGAGAAAAATGTGTTCATTTCATGTATGCGCGAAATGCCTTAAAAATGGCTTTAAAATGGATTTGGAGCATGGAGACGATTATCTCGGGATTGCAAGATAACCAAACAAAACTTTTAGTGGATTTCTACTTATTTTATTAAATATCATCTCCACCAAACAGGACAAGCTTGCATCTGTTATAGTTTTGGAGAAAAATGTGTTCATTTCATGTATGCGCGAAATGCCTTAAAAATGGCTTTAAAATGGATTTGGAGCATGGAGACGATTATCTCGGGATTGCAAGATAACCAAACAAAACTTTTAGTGGATTTCTACTTATTTTATTAAATATCATCTCCACCAAACAGGACAAGCTTGCATCTGTTATAGTTTTGGAGAAAAATGTGTTCATTTCATGTATGCGCGAAATGCCTTAAAAATGGCTTTAAAATGGATTTGGAGCATGGAGACGATTATCTCGGGATTGCAAGATAACCAAACAAAACTTTTAGTGGATTTCTACTTATTTTATTAAATATCATCTCCACCAAACAGGACAAGCTTGCATCTGTTATAGTTTTGGAGAAAAATGTGTTCATTTCATGTATGCGCGAAATGCCTTAAAAATGGCTTTAAAATGGATTTGGAGCATGGAGACGATTATCTCGGGATTGCAAGATAACCAAACAAAACTTTTAGTGGATTTCTACTTATTTTATTAAATATCATCTCCACCAAACAGGACAAGCTTGCATCTGTTATAGTTTTGGAGAAAAATGTGTTCATTTCATGTATGCGCGAAATGCCTTAAAAATGGCTTTAAAATGGATTTGGAGCATGGAGACGATTATCTCGGGATTGCAAGATAACCAAACAAAACTTTTAGTGGATTTCTACTTATTTTATTAAATATCATCTCCACCAAACAGGACAAGCTTGCATCTGTTATAGTTTTGGAGAAAAATGTGTTCATTTCATGTATGCGCGAAATGCCTTAAAAATGGCTTTAAAATGGATTTGGAGCATGGAGACGATTATCTCGGGATTGCAAGATAACCAAACAAAACTTTTAGTGGATTTCTACTTATTTTATTAAATATCATCTCCACCAAACAGGACAAGCTTGCATCTGTTATAGTTTTGGAGAAAAATGTGTTCATTTCATGTATGCGCGAAATGCCTTAAAAATGGCTTTAAAATGGATTTGGAGCATGGAGACGATTATCTCGGGATTGCAAGATAACCAAACAAAACTTTTAGTGGATTTCTACTTATTTTATTAAATATCATCTCCACCAAACAGGACAAGCTTGCATCTGTTATAGTTTTGGAGAAAAATGTGTTCATTTCATGTATGCGCGAAATGCCTTAAAAATGGCTTTAAAATGGATTTGGAGCATGGAGACGATTATCTCGGGATTGCAAGATAACCAAACAAAACTTTTAGTGGATTTCTACTTATTTTATTAAATATCATCTCCACCAAACAGGACAAGCTTGCATCTGTTATAGTTTTGGAGAAAAATGTGTTCATTTCATGTATGCGCGAAATGCCTTAAAAATGGCTTTAAAATGGATTTGGAGCATGGAGACGATTATCTCGGGATTGCAAGATAACCAAACAAAACTTTTAGTGGATTTCTACTTATTTTATTAAATATCATCTCCACCAAACAGGACAAGCTTGCATCTGTTATAGTTTTGGAGAAAAATGTGTTCATTTCATGTATGCGCGAAATGCCTTAAAAATGGCTTTAAAATGGATTTGGAGCATGGAGACGATTATCTCGGGATTGCAAGATAACCAAACAAAACTTTTAGTGGATTTCTACTTATTTTATTAAATATCATCTCCACCAAACAGGACAAGCTTGCATCTGTTATAGTTTTGGAGAAAAATGTGTTCATTTCATGTATGCGCGAAATGCCTTAAAAATGGCTTTAAAATGGATTTGGAGCATGGAGACGATTATCTCGGGATTGCAAGATAACCAAACAAAACTTTTAGTGGATTTCTACTTATTTTATTAAATATCATCTCCACCAAACAGGACAAGCTTGCATCTGTTATAGTTTTGGAGAAAAATGTGTTCATTTCATGTATGCGCGAAATGCCTTAAAAATGGCTTTAAAATGGATTTGGAGCATGGAGACGATTATCTCGGGATTGCAAGATAACCAAACAAAACTTTTAGTGGATTTCTACTTATTTTATTAAATATCATCTCCACCAAACAGGACAAGCTTGCATCTGTTATAGTTTTGGAGAAAAATGTGTTCATTTCATGTATGCGCGAAATGCCTTAAAAATGGCTTTAAAATGGATTTGGAGCATGGAGACGATTATCTCGGGATTGCAAGATAACCAAACAAAACTTTTAGTGGATTTCTACTTATTTTATTAAATATCATCTCCACCAAACAGGACAAGCTTGCATCTGTTATAGTTTTGGAGAAAAATGTGTTCATTTCATGTATGCGCGAAATGCCTTAAAAATGGCTTTAAAATGGATTTGGAGCATGGAGACGATTATCTCGGGATTGCAAGATAACCAAACAAAACTTTTAGTGGATTTCTACTTATTTTATTAAATATCATCTCCACCAAACAGGACAAGCTTGCATCTGTTATAGTTTTGGAGAAAAATGTGTTCATTTCATGTATGCGCGAAATGCCTTAAAAATGGCTTTAAAATGGATTTGGAGCATGGAGACGATTATCTCGGGATTGCAAGATAACCAAACAAAACTTTTAGTGGATTTCTACTTATTTTATTAAATATCATCTCCACCAAACAGGACAAGCTTGCATCTGTTATAGTTTTGGAGAAAAATGTGTTCATTTCATGTATGCGCGAAATGCCTTAAAAATGACTTTAAAATGGATTTGGAGCATGGAGACGATTATCTCGGGATTGCAAGATAACCAAACAAAACTTTTAGTGGATTTCTACTTATTTTATTAAATATCATCTCCACCAAACAGGACAAGCTTGCATCTGTTATAGTTTTGGAGAAAAATGTGTTCATTTCATGTATGCGCGAAATGCCTTAAAAATGGCTTTAAAATGGATTTGGAGCATGGAGACGATTATCTCGGGATTGCAAGATAACCAAACAAAACTTTTAGTGGATTTCTACTTATTTTATTAAATATCATCTCCACCAAACAGGACAAGCTTGCATCTGTTATAGTTTTGGAGAAAAATGTGTTCATTTCATGTATGCGCGAAATGCCTTAAAAATGGCTTTAAAATGGATTTGGAGCATGGAGACGATTATCTCGGGATTGCAAGATAACCAAACAAAACTTTTAGTGGATTTCTACTTATTTTATTAAATATCATCTCCACCAAACAGGACAAGCTTGCATCTGTTATAGTTTTGGAGAAAAATGTGTTCATTTCATGTATGCGCGAAATGCCTTAAAAATGGCTTTAAAATGGATTTGGAGCATGGAGACGATTATCTCGGGATTGCAAGATAACCAAACAAAACTTTTAGTGGATTTCTACTTATTTTATTAAATATCATCTCCACCAAACAGGACAAGCTTGCATCTGTTATAGTTTTGGAGAAAAATGTGTTCATTTCATGTATGCGCGAAATGCCTTAAAAATGGCTTTAAAATGGATTTGGAGCATGGAGACGATTATCTCGGGATTGCAAGATAACCAAACAAAACTTTTAGTGGATTTCTACTTATTTTATTAAATATCATCTCCACCAAACAGGACAAGCTTGCATCTGTTATAGTTTTGGAGAAAAATGTGTTCATTTCATGTATGCGCGAAATGCCTTAAAAATGGCTTTAAAATGGATTTGGAGCATGGAGACGATTATCTCGGGATTGCAAGATAACCAAACAAAACTTTTAGTGGATTTCTACTTATTTTATTAAATATCATCTCCACCAAACAGGACAAGCTTGCATCTGTTATAGTTTTGGAGAAAAATGTGTTCATTTCATGTATGCGCGAAATGCCTTAAAAATGGCTTTAAAATGGATTTGGAGCATGGAGACGATTATCTCGGGATTGCAAGATAACCAAACAAAACTTTTACTGGATTTCTACTTATTTTATTAAATATCATCTCCACCAAACAGGACAAGCTTGCATCTGTTATAGTTTTGGAGAAAAATGTGTTCATTTCATGTATGCGCGAAATGCCTTAAAAATGGCTTTAAAATGGATTTGGAGCATGGAGACGATTATCTCGGGATTGCAAGATAACCAAACAAAACTTTTAGTGGATTTCTACTTATTTTATTAAATATCATCTCCACCAAACAGGACAAGCTTGCATCTGTTATAGTTTTGGAGAAAAATGTGTTCATTTCATGTATGCGCGAAATGCCTTAAAAATGGCTTTAAAATGGATTTGGAGCATGGAGACGATTATCTCGGGATTGCAAGATAACCAAACAAAACTTTTAGTGGATTTCTACTTATTTTATTAAATATCATCTCCACCAAACAGGACAAGCTTGCATCTGTTATAGTTTTGGAGAAAAATGTGTTCATTTCATGTATGCGCGAAATGCCTTAAAAATGGCTTTAAAATGGATTTGGAGCATGGAGACGATTATCTCGGGATTGCAAGATAACCAAACAAAACTTTTAGTGGATTTCTACTTATTTTATTAAATATCATCTCCACCAAACAGGACAAGCTTGCATCTGTTATAGTTTTGGAGAAAAATGTGTTCATTTCATGTATGCGCGAAATGCCTTAAAAATGGCTTTAAAATGGATTTGGAGCATGGAGACGATTATCTCGGGATTGCAAGATAACCAAACAAAACTTTTAGTGGATTTCTACTTATTTTATTAAATATCATCTCCACCAAACAGGACAAGCTTGCATCTGTTATAGTTTTGGAGAAAAATGTGTTCATTTCATGTATGCGCGAAATGCCTTAAAAATGGCTTTAAAATGGATTTGGAGCATGGAGACGATTATCTCGGGATTGCAAGATAACCAAACAAAACTTTTACTGGATTTCTACTTATTTTATTAAATATCATCTCCACCAAACAGGACAAGCTTGCATCTGTTATAGTTTTGGAGAAAAATGTGTTCATTTCATGTATGCGCGAAATGCCTTAAAAATGGCTTTAAAATGGATTTGGAGCATGGAGACGATTATCTCGGGATTGCAAGATAACTGTGAGACTGTGACCGGGGTTATCTATGACGGCCGGTATGTCTCGCCCCGGTTGTGCTCACTCCATGATAGAAAGTAAATCCACTCTAGGGTTAATGCTGTTTCCCTACAGGCTGAAGGAAGGGTTAAATGGAAACAGGAACGAGGGGCAGGTGTGCCGGGTGTGAGGGAGTGATCACAACTCCCTGAGTCTCTGCTGGAGAGACATGTATATTGCTGTGGATTTTTGTTTGGACATTAAACACCGTGTGCTGTGAACCTATATGCCTGGATCCCGTGTCTTCTGCTGCGCAGCCGACCGCAATACCTCACATATGGTGGAGAATGCGGGCATGCCAGCCCGGTGAGGTGTACTTCCTTTTCTGGTGATCCGGTAGCACATGTCCTGGATTCAAGCAGCTATACTACGGCCCAAACCCAGCGACGCCATGGAGGACATACTAAGGCATTTGGCTCAGGCTAATGCACAACAACAAGAGGCTAATGCACAGCAACAACAGGTGAATACCCACCTGCTCCGGACGTTGGAGCAACAGCAGCAACAGCACCAGCAATCCTTGAAATTGCAGGAAAAAAGGCACCAAGAACAGATGGTTCTCCTGGCCAAGTCAATCCGTGCCGGACCGGCAGCAACAACCCCGGGACCGGGTGACGACGGCAGCGTCCGGAAAGCGGTGAGACAAGCGTTGCAAAAGATGACCCCGGGGGATGATGTGGAAGCGTTCCTGGCAGTGTTTGAGCGGGTGGCCGAGCGGGAAAAGCTGCCGACCCCCCAGTGGGTTGAGGTATTGTCGCCCTATCTGACGGGGGAACCCCAAAAAGCGTACCTGGACCTCGGTACCGAGGACGCCATTGACTATGTGACCCTGAAAGCCGAAATACTGGCTCGGTTGGGGGTGAATACCTATGTACGGGCTCAGCGGGTAAATCAGTGGTTCTATGAGGAAGCCAAACCCGTACGCTCCCAGGCCTATGACTTATTACATCTTGTAAAAAAGTGGTTGCAGCCTGACACTCTGAGCCCGGCGCAAATGGTGGAAAGGGTAGTAGTGGATCGTTTTGTGCGCACTTTACCCGTCACCGTTCAACGGTGGGTAGGACAGGGTGACCCGAGTACCCTGGACCAATTAGTGTCCCTGGTAGAGCGGCATGTGGCTACGCAGGACTTGATACGGGACACTGAGACTTTGCGTACCGCCCGTCGGTCCGGCCCCTCCAAGCCTAGGGCCAAGGACCCACCGCCGACACCGGTACAGGAGTCCGCTACCATCCTGGCTGAGGCCGTGCCCGCCGTTCCTGAGGTCCGGAAGGCCATGTACCCTAAACGACAACTTGTCAAGGGGGTTTCCTTCCCTATTAGATGTTGGCGGTGCCAGCGGGTGGGACATATGGAAGCCCAGTGTCCCCTGACCACGGAGCCCATGGATTGTGGGGTTACCCGGCGGGGTTCAATGTATGCTCAGGTGGTGTGTACCGCTGACCTGGTTCCCCCAGAGACTGAGCCCCACTTGTGCCAAATACAGGTGAATGGATGTCCGGTTACAGGATTGTTGGATTCCGGAAGCTTAGTGACCCTTGTGCGATCCACCTTGAGGGCTAAAGTAAAGGCCACAGGACGTACCGTGGGGGTGGTTTGCATACATGGGGACCGCCGAGACTATCCCACGGGGATTGTCACCATCACAGCACCTTGCGGTCAGGTGCAACATGAGGTGGGACTGCTTAACACTCTTCCTTATGACGTGATCCTAGGACGGGATCTGCCCTATTTTTGGACTTTATGGAAGGGAACCCCTAGGTCCCCTCCGATATTGGTCAGCCCGGGGCCTGAGCCCTACAATCCTGAATCCGGGACACCTGCCGTAGGGGTCCCCATGATAGGGACAGAATGTGAACCCGATAGGTCGCCCCTAGAGGTATTGGCAGGAGAGGCTGAGACGGTCGAGCCCATCCCGGACTTGGAGGCATCCCCGGATGCGTTTGGGACAGCCCAACTCCAGGACCCTACGTTAATACATGCCCGGAATAGGGTGTTAGTACTTGACGGGGTGGCCCAGCTGCCCGGTGCCCAGGTAAGGTACCCCCATTTCGCTCTTAAACAGGATTTACTCTACCGGGTAGATGAAATACGGGGCGTGGGGGTGGAGCAGTTGGTGGTGCCCCAGCCGTATCGCCGGCGGGTCCTCGACTTGGCTCATAAACATCTGATGAGTGGCCACCTAGGGGTCAAGAAAACGCAGGAGCGAATATTGCAAAGGTTCTATTGGCCCGGGGTCTTTGGGGAGGTAAAACGGTTCTGCGAAACCTGCCCGGAGTGTCAGCTTACCGCACCACTGGTCCACTTTCGCAGTCCGTTGGTGCCGTTACCCATTATAGAAGTCCCTTTTGAACGGATAGGGATGGATCTGGTGGGGCCCCTCGTAAAGTCTGCTCGAGGGCACCAACACATCCTAGTGATCGTTGACTATGCCACCCGGTATCCAGAGGCGATACCTCTCAGACATACTGCGGCGAAGCTTATAGCTCGGGAGTTGTTTTCTGTGTTCTGCCGGGTGGGGTTGCCCAAGGAGATCCTTACGGATCAGGGGACCCCATTCATGTCTAAAGTGACCAAAGAACTATGCCGGCTACTCCAGATCAAGCAGTTGCGTACGTCTGTGTATCATCCTCAGACGGATGGGTTAGTAGAACGATTCAATAAAACCCTGAAAACCATGCTAAAAAGGGTGATCTCCAAAGACGGGAAGGACTGGGATATGATGCTTCCCTATTTGATGTTTGCCATCCGAGAGGTGCCACAGGCATCCACGGGGTTTTCGCCTTTTGAATTGTTATACGGGCGACATCCCCGGGGATTGTTGGACCTGGCAAAGGAAACATGGGAGCAAGAGCCCACCCCCCATAAAAGTGTGATTGAACACATTTTAGGAATGCAGAACCGCATAAGCGCGGTCATGCCAATTGTGAAGGAGCATTTACAGGAGGCTCAGGCCGCGCAAAGCGGCCGCTATAATAGACAAGCCACCGTGCGGACCTTTAAACCCGGGGATCGGGTGTTGGTATTAATCCCCACGGCGGAGAGTAAATTCCTGGCTCAGTGGCAAGGCCCCTACGAGATAAAGGAAAGAGTAGGGGTGGTCAACTATAAAGTATTGCAGCCCGGTAGGCGGAAACCTGAACAAATATACCATGTCAACCTATTAAAACCGTGGCAGGAACGGGAAAGCCTGATGGTTGAGTTTCCCCCATCTCCCTCCTCTTCGGGTCGTTCACTCCCGGCTTCAGCGACCTCCGGAGAGGACGAACCGGAAGTAAAGATCGGAGAAGCCCTCACCAAGCAACAGAGGCGAGAGGCCAGACGGCTGGTTCAGCAGAACCCCGATGTCTTCTCCGAGTTGCCGGGTAGGACCAGTCTGATACGACATGACATTGTCACCGAGCCCCACCTGAAGGTACGCCTGAAGTCATACCGCGTGCCGGAGGCTCGAAGACAAGCCATATCAGAAGAAGTGAAGACAATGCTACGCCTGGGGGTCATCGAAAAATCCCGGAGTGAATGGGCTAGTCCCATTGTCCTAATACCAAAACCCGATGGCTCCTTAAGGTTCTGCAATGACTTCCGGAGATTGAACGAAATATCCAAGTTCGATCTCTACCCCATGCCCCGGGTGGATGAGCTGATTGATAGGCTGGGACAGGCGCGATATTTTACCACGCTCGACCTGACCAAGGGGTACTGGCAGGTGCCACTGACGGAGTCCGCCAAGGAGAAAACCGCTTTTGTTACGCCGGAGGGTCTCTTCCACTATGTTGTCTTGCCTTTTGGGTTACATGGCGCTCCGGCCACGTTCCAGAGGTTGATGGACTTAGTGCTGGAACCCCACCAGGCGTATGCATCAGCGTACCTTGATGACATCATTATTTACAGCCCCGATTGGCAGACCCACTTGGAACAGGTACAAGCGGTGGTGGACGCGCTTCGAACAGCCGGATTGACAGCCAATCCCAAGAAATGTGCGTTGGGACTCACGGAAGCCCGCTACTTGGGCTACGTGATAGGCCAAGGAGTGATAAAGCCCCAAATTAACAAGGTTGAGGCGATCCAGAAGTGGCCTAGACCCCTGACCACAAAGCAGGTTAGGGCCTTCCTGGGTATCGTGGGGTACTACAGGAGGTTTGTAAGAGATTTTGCGGGACTATCAGCCCCCTTGACGGACCTTCTCAAAGGCAAGAAGTCCGTCATGGTGCGCTGGACTCCGCAGGCCGAGGACTCCTTCCGGGCCCTGAAGGGGGTCCTGTGCGGACAACCCGTTCTGGTCAACCCTGATTTCCGGAAGGAGTTCATAGTACAGACTGACGCCTCTGAGGTCGGCCTGGGGGCAGTGCTGTCTCAGGTGGTTCAGGGGGAGGAACACCCCGTCACCTTCTTGAGTAGGAAGCTCACCCCTCCCGAGCGGAATTATAGCGTAGTGGAGAAGGAGTGCCTGGCGATTAAATGGGCCTTGGAGTCCCTACGCTATTACCTGCTGGGACGGCAGTTTCGCTTGGTGACTGATCACTCTCCGCTGGTCTGGATGAGGTCCGCCAAGGAACGGAATGCCCGGGTTACCCGGTGGTTCCTTTCTCTGCAGAACTTCCGGTTTACGGTTGAACACCGGGCCGGTAGGTTGCAGGTCAACGCCGATGCCTTGTCCCGCGGCCCGTGTTTGATGGCGGGAGTTCAACCCCGCACGCTTGAACTGAGGGGGGGGGTATGTGAGACTGTGACCGGGGTTATCTATGACGGCCGGTATGTCTCGCCTCGGTTGTGCTCACTCCATGATAGAAAGTAAATCCACTCTAGGGTTAATGCTGTTTCCCTACAGGCTGAAGGAAGGGTTAAATGGAAACAGGAACGAGGGGCAGGTGTGCCGGGTGTGAGGGAGTGATCACAACTCCCTGAGTCTCTGCTGGAGAGACATGTATATTGCTGTGGATTTTTGTTTGGACATTAAACACCGTGTGCTGTGAACCTATATGCCTGGATCCCGTGTCTTCTGCTGCGCAGCCGACCGCAATACCTCACATAACCAAACAAAACTTTTAGTGGATTTCTACTTATTTTATTAAATATCATCTCCACCAAACAGGACAAGCTTGCATCTGTTATAGTTTTGGGGAAAAATGTGTTCAATTCATGTATGCGCGAAATGCCTTAAAAATGGCTTTAAAATGGATTTGGAGCATGGAGACGATTATCTCGGGATTGCAAGATAACCAAACAAAACTTTTAGTGGATTTCTACTTATTTTATTAAATATCATCTCCACCAAACAGGACAAGCTTGCATCTGTTATAGTTTTGGAGAAAAATGTGTTCATTTCATGTATGCGCGAAATGCCTTAAAAATGGCTTTAAAATGGATTTGGAGCATGGAGACGATTATCTCGGGATTGCAAGATAACCAAACAAAACTTTTAGTGGATTTCCACTTATTTTATTAAATATCATCTCCACCAAACAGGACAAGCTTGCATCTGTTATAGTTTTGGAGAAAAATGTGTTCATTTCATGTATGCGCGAAATGCCTTAAAAATGGCTTTAAAATGGATTTGGAGCATGGAGACGATTATCTCGGGATTGCAAGATAACCAAACAAAACTTTTAGTGGATTTCTACTTATTTTATTAAATATCATCTCCACCAAACAGGACAAGCTTGCATCTGTTATAGTTTTGGAGAAAAATGTGTTCATTTCATGTATGCGCGAAATGCCTTACAAATGGCTTTAAAATGGATTTGGAGCATGGAGACGATTATCTCGGGATTGCAAGATAACCAAACAAAACTTTTAGTGGATTTCTACTTATTTTATTAAATATCATCTCCACCAAACAGGACAAGCTTGCATCTGTTATAGTTTTGGAGAAAAATGTGTTCATTTCATGTATGCGCGAAATGCCTTAAAAATGGCTTTAAAATGGATTTGGAGCATGGAGACGATTATCTCGGGATTGCAAGATAACCAAACAAAACTTTTAGTGGATTTCTACTTATTTTATTAAATATCATCTCCACCAAACAGGACAAGCTTGCATCTGTTATAGTTTTGGAGAAAAATGTGTTCATTTCATGTATGCGCGAAATGCCTTAAAAATGGCTTTAAAATGGATTTGGAGCATGGAGACGATTATCTCGGGATTGCAAGATAACCAAACAAAACTTTTAGTGGATTTCTACTTATTTTATTAAATATCATCTCCACCAAACAGGACAAGCTTGCATCTGTTATAGTTTTGGAGAAAAATGTGTTCATTTCATGTATGCGCGAAATGCCTTAAAAATGGCTTTAAAATGGATTTGGAGCATGGAGACGATTATCTCGGGATTGCAAGATAACCAAACAAAACTTTTAGTGGATTTCTACTTATTTTATTAAATATCATCTCCACCAAACAGGACAAGCTTGCATCTGTTATAGTTTTGGAGAAAAATGTGTTCATTTCATGTATGCGCGAAATGCCTTAAAAATGGCTTTAAAATGGATTTGGAGCATGGAGACGATTATCTCGGGATTGCAAGATAACCAAACAAAACTTTTAGTGGATTTCTACTTATTTTATTAAATATCATCTCCACCAAACAGGACAAGCTTGCATCTGTTATAGTTTTGGAGAAAAATGTGTTCATTTCATGTATGCGCGAAATGCCTTAAAAATGGCTTTAAAATGGATTTGGAGCATGGAGACGATTATCTCGGGATTGCAAGATAACCAAACAAAACTTTTAGTGGATTTCTACTTATTTTATTAAATAGCATCTCCACCAAACAGGACAAGCTTGCATCTGTTATAGTTTTGGAGAAAAATGTGTTCATTTCATGTATGCGCGAAATGCCTTAAAAATGGCTTTAAAATGGATTTGGAGCATGGAGACGATTATCTCGGGATTGCAAGATAACCAAACAAAACTTTTAGTGGATTTCTACTTATTTTATTAAATATCATCTCCACCAAACAGGACAAGCTTGCATCTGTTATAGTTTTGGAGAAAAATGTGTTCATTTCATGTATGCGCGAAATGCCTTAAAAATGGCTTTAAAATGGATTTGGAGCATGGAGACGATTATCTCGGGATTGCAAGATAACCAAACAAAACTTTTAGTGGATTTCTACTTATTTTATTAAATATCATCTCCACCAAACAGGACAAGCTTGCATCTGTTATAGTTTTGGAGAAAAATGTGTTCATTTCATGTATGCGCGAAATGCCTTAAAAATGGCTTTAAAATGGATTTGGAGCATGGAGACGATTATCTCGGGATTGCAAGATAACCAAACAAAACTTTTAGAGGATTTCTACTTATTTTATTAAATATCATCTCCACCAAACAGGACAAGCTTGCATCTGTTATAGTTTTGGAGAAAAATGTGTTCATTTCATGTATGCGCGAAATGCCTTAAAAATGGCTTTAAAATGGATTTGGAGCATGGAGACGATTATCTCGGGATTGCAAGATAACCAAACAAAACTTTTAGTGGATTTCTACTTATTTTATTAAATATCATCTCCACCAAACAGGACAAGCTTGCATCTGTTATAGTTTTGGAGAAAAATGTGTTCATTTCATGTATGCGCGAAATGCCTTAAAAATGGCTTTAAAATGGATTTGGAGCATGGAGACGATTATCTCGGGATTGCAAGATAACCAAACAAAACTTTTAGTGGATTTCTACTTATTTTATTAAATATCATCTCCACCAAACAGGACAAGCTTGCATCTGTTATAGTTTTGGAGAAAAATGTGTTCATTTCATGTATGCGCGAAATGCCTTAAAAATGGCTTTAAAATGGATTTGGAGCATGGAGACGATTATCTCGGGATTGCAAGATAACCAAACAAAACGTTTAGTGGATTTCTACTTATTTTATTAAATATCATCTCCACCAAACAGGACAAGCTTGCATCTGTTATAGTTTTGGAGAAAAATGTGTTCATTTCATGTATGCGCGAAATGCCTTAAAAATGGCTTTAAAATGGATTTGGAGCATGGAGACGATTATCTCGGGATTGCAAGATAACCAAACAAAACTTTTAGTGGATTTCTACTTATTTTATTAAATATCATCTCCACCAAACAGGACAAGCTTGCATCTGTTATAGTTTTGGAGAAAAATGTGTTCATTTCATGTATGCGCGAAATGCCTTAAAAATGGCTTTAAAATGGATTTGGAGCATGGAGACGATTATCTCGGGATTGCAAGATAACCAAGCAAAACTTTTAGTGGATTTCTACTTATTTTATTAAATATCATCTCCACCAAACAGGACAAGCTTGCATCTGTTATAGTTTTGGAGAAAAATGTGTTCATTTCATGTATGCGCGAAATGCCTTAAAAATGGCTTTAAAATGGATTTGGAGCATGGAGACGATTATCTCGGGATTGCAAGATAACCAAACAAAACTTTTAGTGGATTTCTACTTATTTTATTAAATATCATCTCCACCAAACAGGACAAGCTTGCATCTGTTATAGTTTTGGAGAAAAATGTGTTCATTTCATGTATGCGCGAAATGCCTTAAAAATGGCTTTAAAATGGATTTGGAGCATGGAGACGATTATCTCGGGATTGCAAGATAACCAAACAAAACTTTTAGTGGATTTCTACTTATTTTATTAAATATCATCTCCACCAAACAGGACAAGCTTGCATCTGTTATAGTTTTGGAGAAAAATGTGTTCATTTCATGTATGCGCGAAATGCCTTAAAAATGGCTTTAAAATGGATTTGGAGCATGGAGACGATTATCTCGGGATTGCAAGATAACCAAACAAAACTTTTAGTGGATTTCTACTTATTTTATTAAATATCATCTCCACCAAACAGGACAAGCTTGCATCTGTTATAGTTTTGGAGAAAAATGTGTTCATTTCATGTATGCGCGAAATGCCTTAAAAATGGCTTTAAAATGGATTTGGAGCATGGAGACGATTATCTCGGGATTGCAAGATAACCAAACAAAACTTTTAGTGGATTTCTACTTATTTTATTAAATATCATCTCCACCAAACAGGACAAGCTTGCATCTGTTATAGTTTTGGAGAAAAATGTGTTCATTTCATGTATGCGCGAAATGCCTTAAAAATGGCTTTAAAATGGATTTGGAGCATGGAGACGATTATCTCGGGATTGCAAGATAACCAAACAAAACTTTTAGTGGATTTCTACTTATTTTATTAAATATCATCTCCACCAAACAGGACAAGCTTGCATCTGTTATAGTTTTGGAGAAAAATGTGTTCATTTCATGTATGCGCGAAATGCCTTAAAAATGGCTTTAAAATGGATTTGGAGCATGGAGACGATTATCTCGGGATTGCAAGATAACCAAACAAAACTTTTAGTGGATTTCTACTTATTTTATTAAATATCATCTCCACCAAACAGGACAAGCTTGCATCTGTTATAGTTTTGGAGAAAAATGTGTTCATTTCATGTATGCGCGAAATGCCTTAAAAATGGCTTTAAAATGGATTTGGAGCATGGAGACGATTATCTCGGGATTGCAAGATAACCAAACAAAACTTTTAGTGGATTTCTACTTATTTTATTAAATATCATCTCCACCAAACAGGACAAGCTTGCATCTGTTATAGTTTTGGAGAAAAATGTGTTCATTTCATGTATGCGCGAAATGCCTTAAAAATGGCTTTAAAATGGATTTGGAGCATGGAGACGATTATCTCGGGATTGCAAGATAACCAAACAAAACTTTTAGTGGATTTCTACTTATTTTATTAAATATCATCTCCACCAAACAGGACAAGCTTGCATCTGTTATAGTTTTGGAGAAAAATGTGTTCATTTCATGTATGCGCGAAATGCCTTAAAAATGGCTTTAAAATGGATTTGGAGCATGGAGACGATTATCTCGGGATTGCAAGATAACCAAACAAAACTTTTAGTGGATTTCTACTTATTTTATTAAATATCATCTCCACCAAACAGGACAAGCTTGCATCTGTTATAGTTTTGGAGAAAAATGTGTTCATTTCATGTATGCGCGAAATGCCTTAAAAATGGCTTTAAAATGGATTTGGAGCATGGAGACGATTATCTCGGGATTGCAAGATAACCAAACAAAACTTTTAGTGGATTTCTACTTATTTTATTAAATATCATCTCCACCAAACAGGACAAGCTTGCATCTGTTATAGTTTTGGAGAAAAATGTGTTCATTTCATGTATGCGCGAAATGCCTTAAAAATGGCTTTAAAATGGATTTGGAGCATGGAGACGATTATCTCGGGATTGCAAGATAACCAAACAAAACTTTTAGTGGATTTCTACTTATTTTATTAAATATCATCTCCACCAAACAGGACAAGCTTGCATCTGTTATAGTTTTGGAGAAAAATGTGTTCATTTCATGTATGCGCGAAATGCCTTAAAAATGGCTTTAAAATGGATTTGGAGCATGGAGACGATTATCTCGGGATTGCAAGATAACCAAACAAAACTTTTAGTGGATTTCTACTTATTTTATTAAATATCATCTCCACCAAACAGGACAAGCTTGCATCTGTTATAGTTTTGGAGAAAAATGTGTTCATTTCATGTATGCGCGAAATGCCTTAAAAATGGCTTTAAAATGGATTTGGAGCATGGAGACGATTATCTCGGGATTGCAAGATAACCAAACAAAACTTTTAGTGGATTTCTACTTATTTTATTAAATATCATCTCCACCAAACAGGACAAGCTTGCATCTGTTATAGTTTTGGAGAAAAATGTGTTCATTTCATGTATGCGCGAAATGCCTTAAAAATGGCTTTAAAATGGATTTGGAGCATGGAGACGATTATCTCGGGATTGCAAGATAACCAAACAAAACTTTTAGTGGATTTCTACTTATTTTATTAAATATCATCTCCACCAAACAGGACAAGCTTGCATCTGTTATAGTTTTGGAGAAAAATGTGTTCATTTCATGTATGCGCGAAATGCCTTAAAAATGGCTTTAAAATGGATTTGGAGCATGGAGACGATTATCTCGGGATTGCAAGATAACCAAACAAAACTTTTAGTGGATTTCTACTTATTTTATTAAATATCATCTCCACCAAACAGGACAAGCTTGCATCTGTTATAGTTTTGGAGAAAAATGTGTTCATTTCATGTATGCGCGAAATGCCTTAAAAATGGCTTTAAAATGGATTTGGAGCATGGAGACGATTATCTCGGGATTGCAAGATAACCAAACAAAACTTTTAGTGGATTTCTACTTATTTTATTAAATATCATCTCCACCAAACAGGACAAGCTTGCATCTGTTATAGTTTTGGAGAAAAATGTGTTCATTTCATGTATGCGCGAAATGCCTTAAAAATGGCTTTAAAATGGATTTGGAGCATGGAGACGATTATCTCGGGATTGCAAGATAACCAAACAAAACTTTTAGTGGATTTCTACTTATTTTATTAAATATCATCTCCACCAAACAGGACAAGCTTGCATCTGTTATAGTTTTGGAGAAAAATGTGTTCATTTCATGTATGCGCGAAATGCCTTAAAAATGGCTTTAAAATGGATTTGGAGCATGGAGACGATTATCTCGGGATTGCAAGATAACCAAACAAAACTTTTAGTGGATTTCTACTTATTTTATTAAATATCATCTCCACCAAACAGGACAAGCTTGCATCTGTTATAGTTTTGGAGAAAAATGTGTTCATTTCATGTATGCGCGAAATGCCTTAAAAATGGCTTTAAAATGGATTTGGAGCATGGAGACGATTATCTCGGGATTGCAAGATAACCAAACAAAACTTTTAGTGGATTTCTACTTATTTTATTAAATATCATCTCCACCAAACAGGACAAGCTTGCATCTGTTATAGTTTTGGAGAAAAATGTGTTCATTTCATGTATGCGCGAAATGCCTTAAAAATGGCTTTAAAATGGATTTGGAGCATGGAGACGATTATCTCGGGATTGCAAGATAACCAAACAAAACTTTTAGTGGATTTCTACTTATTTTATTAAATATCATCTCCACCAAACAGGACAAGCTTGCATCTGTTATAGTTTTGGAGAAAAATGTGTTCATTTCATGTATGCGCGAAATGCCTTAAAAATGGCTTTAAAATGGATTTGGAGCATGGAGACGATTATCTCGGGATTGCAAGATAACCAAACAAAACTTTTAGTGGATTTCTACTTATTTTATTAAATATCATCTCCACCAAACAGGACAAGCTTGCATCTGTTATAGTTTTGGAGAAAAATGTGTTCATTTCATGTATGCGCGAAATGCCTTAAAAATGGCTTTAAAATGGATTTGGAGCATGGAGACGATTATCTCGGGATTGCAAGATAACCAAACAAAACTTTTAGTGGATTTCTACTTATTTTATTAAATATCATCTCCACCAAACAGGACAAGCTTGCATCTGTTATAGTTTTGGAGAAAAATGTGTTCATTTCATGTATGCGCGAAATGCCTTAAAAATGGCTTTAAAATGGATTTGGAGCATGGAGACGATTATCTCGGGATTGCAAGATAACCAAACAAAACTTTTAGTGGATTTCTACTTATTTTATTAAATATCATCTCCACCAAACAGGACAAGCTTGCATCTGTTATAGTTTTGGAGAAAAATGTGTTCATTTCATGTATGCGCGAAATGCCTTAAAAATGGCTTTAAAATGGATTTGGAGCATGGAGACGATTATCTCGGGATTGCAAGATAACCAAACAAAACTTTTAGTGGATTTCTACTTATTTTATTAAATATCATCTCCACCAAACAGGACAAGCTTGCATCTGTTATAGTTTTGGAGAAAAATGTGTTCATTTCATGTATGCGCGAAATGCCTTAAAAATGGCTTTAAAATGGATTTGGAGCATGGAGACGATTATCTCGGGATTGCAAGATAACCAAACAAAACTTTTAGTGGATTTCTACTTATTTTATTAAATATCATCTCCACCAAACAGGACAAGCTTGCATCTGTTATAGTTTTGGAGAAAAATGTGTTCATTTCATGTATGCGCGAAATGCCTTAAAAATGGCTTTAAAATGGATTTGGAGCATGGAGACGATTATCTCGGGATTGCAAGATAACCAAACAAAACTTTTAGTGGATTTCTACTTATTTTATTAAATATCATCTCCACCAAACAGGACAAGCTTGCATCTGTTATAGTTTTGGAGAAAAATGTGTTCATTTCATGTATGCGCGAAATGCCTTAAAAATGGCTTTAAAATGGATTTGGAGCATGGAGACGATTATCTCGGGATTGCAAGATAACCAAACAAAACTTTTAGTGGATTTCTACTTATTTTATTAAATATCATCTCCACCAAACAGGACAAGCTTGCATCTGTTATAGTTTTGGAGAAAAATGTGTTCATTTCATGTATGCGCGAAATGCCTTAAAAATGGCTTTAAAATGGATTTGGAGCATGGAGACGATTATCTCGGGATTGCAAGATAACCAAACAAAACTTTTAGTGGATTTCTACTTATTTTATTAAATATCATCTCCACCAAACAGGACAAGCTTGCATCTGTTATAGTTTTGGAGAAAAATGTGTTCATTTCATGTATGCGCGAAATGCCTTAAAAATGGCTTTAAAATGGATTTGGAGCATGGAGACGATTATCTCGGGATTGCAAGATAACCAAACAAAACTTTTAGTGGATTTCTACTTATTTTATTAAATATCATCTCCACCAAACAGGACAAGCTTGCATCTGTTATAGTTTTGGAGAAAAATGTGTTCATTTCATGTATGCGCGAAATGCCTTAAAAATGGCTTTAAAATGGATTTGGAGCATGGAGACGATTATCTCGGGATTGCAAGATAACCAAACAAAACTTTTAGTGGATTTCTACTTATTTTATTAAATATCATCTCCACCAAACAGGACAAGCTTGCATCTGTTATAGTTTTGGAGAAAAATGTGTTCATTTCATGTATGCGCGAAATGCCTTAAAAATGGCTTTAAAATGGATTTGGAGCATGGAGACGATTATCTCGGGATTGCAAGATAACCAAACAAAACTTTTAGTGGATTTCTACTTATTTTATTAAATATCATCTCCACCAAACAGGACAAGCTTGCATCTGTTATAGTTTTGGAGAAAAATGTGTTCATTTCATGTATGCGCGAAATGCCTTAAAAATGGCTTTAAAATGGATTTGGAGCATGGAGACGATTATCTCGGGATTGCAAGATAACCAAACAAAACTTTTAGTGGATTTCTACTTATTTTATTAAATATCATCTCCACCAAACAGGACAAGCTTGCATCTGTTATAGTTTTGGAGAAAAATGTGTTCATTTCATGTATGCGCGAAATGCCTTAAAAATGGCTTTAAAATGGATTTGGAGCATGGAGACGATTATCTCGGGATTGCAAGATAACCAAACAAAACTTTTAGTGGATTTCTACTTATTTTATTAAATATCATCTCCACCAAACAGGACAAGCTTGCATCTGTTATAGTTTTGGAGAAAAATGTGTTCATTTCATGTATGCGCGAAATGCCTTAAAAATGGCTTTAAAATGGATTTGGAGCATGGAGACGATTATCTCGGGATTGCAAGATAACCAAACAAAACTTTTAGTGGATTTCTACTTATTTTATTAAATATCATCTCCACCAAACAGGACAAGCTTGCATCTGTTATAGTTTTGGAGAAAAATGTGTTCATTTCATGTATGCGCGAAATGCCTTAAAAATGGCTTTAAAATGGATTTGGAGCATGGAGACGATTATCTCGGGATTGCAAGATAACCAAACAAAACTTTTAGTGGATTTCTACTTATTTTATTAAATATCATCTCCACCAAACAGGACAAGCTTGCATCTGTTATAGTTTTGGAGAAAAATGTGTTCATTTCATGTATGCGCGAAATGCCTTAAAAATGGCTTTAAAATGGATTTGGAGCATGGAGACGATTATCTCGGGATTGCAAGATAACCAAACAAAACTTTTAGTGGATTTCTACTTATTTTATTAAATATCATCTCCACCAAACAGGACAAGCTTGCATCTGTTATAGTTTTGGAGAAAAATGTGTTCATTTCATGTATGCGCGAAATGCCTTAAAAATGGCTTTAAAATGGATTTGGAGCATGGAGACGATTATCTCGGGATTGCAAGATAACCAAACAAAACTTTTAGTGGATTTCTACTTATTTTATTAAATATCATCTCCACCAAACAGGACAAGCTTGCATCTGTTATAGTTTTGGAGAAAAATGTGTTCATTTCATGTATGCGCGAAATGCCTTAAAAATGGCTTTAAAATGGATTTGGAGCATGGAGACGATTATCTCGGGATTGCAAGATAACCAAACAAAACTTTTAGTGGATTTCTACTTATTTTATTAAATATCATCTCCACCAAACAGGACAAGCTTGCATCTGTTATAGTTTTGGAGAAAAATGTGTTCATTTCATGTATGCGCGAAATGCCTTAAAAATGGCTTTAAAATGGATTTGGAGCATGGAGACGATTATCTCGGGATTGCAAGATAACCAAACAAAACTTTTAGTGGATTTCTACTTATTTTATTAAATATCATCTCCACCAAACAGGACAAGCTTGCATCTGTTATAGTTTTGGAGAAAAATGTGTTCATTTCATGTATGCGCGAAATGCCTTAAAAATGGCTTTAAAATGGATTTGGAGCATGGAGACGATTATCTCGGGATTGCAAGATAACCAAACAAAACTTTTAGTGGATTTCTACTTATTTTATTAAATATCATCTCCACCAAACAGGACAAGCTTGCATCTGTTATAGTTTTGGAGAAAAATGTGTTCATTTCATGTATGCGCGAAATGCCTTAAAAATGGCTTTAAAATGGATTTGGAGCATGGAGACGATTATCTCGGGATTGCAAGATAACCAAACAAAACTTTTAGTGGATTTCTACTTATTTTATTAAATATCATCTCCACCAAACAGGACAAGCTTGCATCTGTTATAGTTTTGGAGAAAAATGTGTTCATTTCATGTATGCGCGAAATGCCTTAAAAATGGCTTTAAAATGGATTTGGAGCATGGAGACGATTATCTCGGGATTGCAAGATAACCAAGCAAAACTTTTAGTGGATTTCTACTTATTTAATTAAATATCATCTCCACCAAACAGGACAAGCTTGCATCTGTTATAGTTTTGGAGAAAAATGTGTTCATTTCATGTATGCGCGAAATGCCTTAAAAATGGCTTTAAAATGGATTTGGAGCATGGAGACGATTATCTCGGGATTGCAAGATAACCAAACAAAACTTTTAGTGGATTTCTACTTATTTTATTAAATATCATCTCCACCAAACAGGACAAGCTTGCATCTGTTATAGTTTTGGAGAAAAATGTGTTCATTTCATGTATGCGCGAAATGCCTTAAAAATGGCTTTAAAATGGATTTGGAGCATGGAGACGATTATCTCGGGATTGCAAGATAACCAAACAAAACTTTTAGTGGATTTCTACTTATTTTATTAAATATCATCTCCACCAAACAGGACAAGCTTGCATCTGTTATAGTTTTGGAGAAAAACGTGTTCATTTCATGTATGCGCGAAATGCCTTAAAAATGGCTTTAAAATGGATTTGGAGCATGGAGACGATTATCTCGGGATTGCAAGATAACCAAACAAAACTTTTAGTGGATTTCTACTTATTTTATTAAATATCATCTCCACCAAACAGGACAAGCTTGCATCTGTTATAGTTTTGGAGAAAAATGTGTTCATTTCATGTATGCGCGAAATGCCTTAAAAATGGCTTTAAAATGGATTTGGAGCATGGAGACGATTATCTCGGGATTGCAAGATAACCAAACAAAACTTTTAGTGGATTTCTACTTATTTTATTAAATATCATCTCCACCAAACAGGACAAGCTTGCATCTGTTATAGTTTTGGAGAAAAATGTGTTCATTTCATGTATGCGCGAAATGCCTTAAAAATGGCTTTAAAATGGATTTGGAGCATGGAGACGATTATCTCGGGATTGCAAGATAACCAAACAAAACTTTTAGTGGATTTCTACTTATTTTATTAAATATCATCTCCACCAAACAGGACAAGCTTGCATCTGTTATAGTTTTGGAGAAAAATGTGTTCATTTCATGTATGCGCGAAATGCCTTAAAAATGGCTTTAAAATGGATTTGGAGCATGGAGACGATTATCTCGGGATTGCAAGATAACCAAACAAAACTTTTAGTGGATTTCTACTTATTTTATTAAATATCATCTCCACCAAACAGGACAAGCTTGCATCTGTTATAGTTTTGGAGAAAAATGTGTTCATTTCATGTATGCGCGAAATGCCTTAAAAATGGCTTTAAAATGGATTTGGAGCATGGAGACGATTATCTCGGGATTGCAAGATAACCAAACAAAACTTTTAGTGGATTTCTACTTATTTTATTAAATATCATCTCCACCAAACAGGACAAGCTTGCATCTGTTATAGTTTTGGAGAAAAATGTGTTCATTTCATGTATGCGCGAAATGCCTTAAAAATGGCTTTAAAATGGATTTGGAGCATGGAGACGATTATCTCGGGATTGCAAGATAACCAAACAAAACTTTTAGTGGATTTCTACTTATTTTATTAAATATCATCTCCACCAAACAGGACAAGCTTGCATCTGTTATAGTTTTGGAGAAAAATGTGTTCATTTCATGTATGCGCGAAATGCCTTAAAAATGGCTTTAAAATGGATTTGGAGCATGGAGACGATTATCTCGGGATTGCAAGATAACCAAACAAAACTTTTAGTGGATTTCTACTTATTTTATTAAATATCATCTCCACCAAACAGGACAAGCTTGCATCTGTTATAGTTTTGGAGAAAAATGTGTTCATTTCATGTATGCGCGAAATGCCTTAAAAATGGCTTTAAAATGGATTTGGAGCATGGAGACGATTATCTCGGGATTGCAAGATAACCAAACAAAACTTTTAGTGGATTTCTACTTATTTTATTAAATATCATCTCCACCAAACAGGACAAGCTTGCATCTGTTATAGTTTTGGAGAAAAATGTGTTCATTTCATGTATGCGCGAAATGCCTTAAAAATGGCTTTAAAATGGATTTGGAGCATGGAGACGATTATCTCGGGATTGCAAGATAACCAAACAAAACTTTTAGTGGATTTCTACTTATTTTATTAAATATCATCTCCACCAAACAGGACAAGCTTGCATCTGTTATAGTTTTGGAGAAAAATGTGTTCATTTCATGTATGCGCGAAATGCCTTAAAAATGGCTTTAAAATGGATTTGGAGCATGGAGACGATTATCTCGGGATTGCAAGATAACCAAACAAAACTTTTAGTGGATTTCTACTTATTTTATTAAATATCATCTCCACCAAACAGGACAAGCTTGCATCTGTTATAGTTTTGGAGAAAAATGTGTTCATTTCATGTATGCGCGAAATGCCTTAAAAATGGCTTTAAAATGGATTTGGAGCATGGAGACGATTATCTCGGGATTGCAAGATAACCAAACAAAACTTTTAGTGGATTTCTACTTATTTTATTAAATATCATCTCCACCAAACAGGACAAGCTTGCATCTGTTATAGTTTTGGAGAAAAATGTGTTCATTTCATGTATGCGCGAAATGCCTTAAAAATGGCTTTAAAATGGATTTGGAGCATGGAGACGATTATCTCGGGATTGCAAGATAACCAAACAAAACTTTTAGTGGATTTCTACTTATTTTATTAAATATCATCTCCACCAAACAGGACAAGCTTGCATCTGTTATAGTTTTGGAGAAAAATGTGTTCATTTCATGTATGCGCGAAATGCCTTAAAAATGGCTTTAAAATGGATTTGGAGCATGGAGACGATTATCTCGGGATTGCAAGATAACCAAACAAAACTTTTAGTGGATTTCTACTTATTTTATTAAATATCATCTCCACCAAACAGGACAAGCTTGCATCTGTTATAGTTTTGGAGAAAAATGTGTTCATTTCATGTATGCGCGAAATGCCTTAAAAATGGCTTTAAAATGGATTTGGAGCATGGAGACGATTATCTCGGGATTGCAAGATAACCAAACAAAACTTTTAGTGGATTTCTACTTATTTTATTAAATATCATCTCCACCAAACAGGACAAGCTTGCATCTGTTATAGTTTTGGAGAAAAATGTGTTCATTTCATGTATGCGCGAAATGCCTTAAAAATGGCTTTAAAATGGATTTGGAGCATGGAGACGATTATCTCGGGATTGCAAGATAACCAAACAAAACTTTTAGTGGATTTCTACTTATTTTATTAAATATCATCTCCACCAAACAGGACAAGCTTGCATCTGTTATAGTTTTGGAGAAAAATGTGTTCATTTCATGTATGCGCGAAATGCCTTAAAAATGGCTTTAAAATGGATTTGGAGCATGGAGACGATTATCTCGGGATTGCAAGATAACCAAACAAAACTTTTAGTGGATTTCTACTTATTTTATTAAATATCATCTCCACCAAACAGGACAAGCTTGCATCTGTTATAGTTTTGGAGAAAAATGTGTTCATTTCATGTATGCGCGAAATGCCTTAAAAATGGCTTTAAAATGGATTTGGAGCATGGAGACGATTATCTCGGGATTGCAAGATAACCAAACAAAACTTTTAGTGGATTTCTACTTATTTTATTAAATATCATCTCCACCAAACAGGACAAGCTTGCATCTGTTATAGTTTTGGAGAAAAATGTGTTCATTTCATGTATGCGCGAAATGCCTTAAAAATGGCTTTAAAATGGATTTGGAGCATGGAGACGATTATCTCGGGATTGCAAGATAACCAAACAAAACTTTTAGTGGATTTCTACTTATTTTATTAAATATCATCTCCACCAAACAGGACAAGCTTGCATCTGTTATAGTTTTGGAGAAAAATGTGTTCATTTCATGTATGCGCGAAATGCCTTAAAAATGGCTTTAAAATGGATTTGGAGCATGGAGACGATTATCTCGGGATTGCAAGATAACCAAACAAAACTTTTAGTGGATTTCTACTTATTTTATTAAATATCATCTCCACCAAACAGGACAAGCTTGCATCTGTTATAGTTTTGGAGAAAAATGTGTTCATTTCATGTATGCGCGAAATGCCTTAAAAATGGCTTTAAAATGGATTTGGAGCATGGAGACGATTATCTCGGGATTGCAAGATAACCAAACAAAACTTTTAGTGGATTTCTACTTATTTTATTAAATATCATCTCCACCAAACAGGACAAGCTTGCATCTGTTATAGTTTTGGAGAAAAATGTGTTCATTTCATGTATGCGCGAAATGCCTTAAAAATGGCTTTAAAATGGATTTGGAGCATGGAGACGATTATCTCGGGATTGCAAGATAACCAAACAAAACTTTTAGTGGATTTCTACTTATTTTATTAAATATCATCTCCACCAAACAGGACAAGCTTGCATCTGTTATAGTTTTGGAGAAAAATGTGTTCATTTCATGTATGCGCGAAATGCCTTAAAAATGGCTTTAAAATGGATTTGGAGCATGGAGACGATTATCTCGGGATTGCAAGATAACCAAACAAAACTTTTAGTGGATTTCTACTTATTTTATTAAATATCATCTCCACCAAACAGGACAAGCTTGCATCTGTTATAGTTTTGGAGAAAAATGTGTTCATTTCATGTATGCGCGAAATGCCTTAAAAATGGCTTTAAAATGGATTTGGAGCATGGAGACGATTATCTCGGGATTGCAAGATAACCAAACAAAACTTTTAGTGGATTTCTACTTATTTTATTAAATATCATCTCCACCAAACAGGACAAGCTTGCATCTGTTATAGTTTTGGAGAAAAATGTGTTCATTTCATGTATGCGCGAAATGCCTTAAAAATGGCTTTAAAATGGATTTGGAGCATGGAGACGATTATCTCGGGATTGCAAGATAACCAAACAAAACTTTTAGTGGATTTCTACTTATTTTATTAAATATCATCTCCACCAAACAGGACAAGCTTGCATCTGTTATAGTTTTGGAGAAAAATGTGTTCATTTCATGTATGCGCGAAATGCCTTAAAAATGGCTTTAAAATGGATTTGGAGCATGGAGACGATTATCTCGGGATTGCAAGATAACCAAACAAAACTTTTAGTGGATTTCTACTTATTTTATTAAATATCATCTCCACCAAACAGGACAAGCTTGCATCTGTTATAGTTTTGGAGAAAAATGTGTTCATTTCATGTATGCGCGAAATGCCTTAAAAATGGCTTTAAAATGGATTTGGAGCATGGAGACGATTATCTCGGGATTGCAAGATAACCAAACAAAACTTTTAGTGGATTTCTACTTATTTTATTAAATATCATCTCCACCAAACAGGACAAGCTTGCATCTGTTATAGTTTTGGAGAAAAATGTGTTCATTTCATGTATGCGCGAAATGCCTTAAAAATGGCTTTAAAATGGATTTGGAGCATGGAGACGATTATCTCGGGATTGCAAGATAACCAAACAAAACTTTTAGTGGATTTCTACTTATTTTATTAAATATCATCTCCACCAAACAGGACAAGCTTGCATCTGTTATAGTTTTGGAGAAAAATGTGTTCATTTCATGTATGCGCGAAATGCCTTAAAAATGGCTTTAAAATGGATTTGGAGCATGGAGACGATTATCTCGGGATTGCAAGATAACCAAACAAAACTTTTAGTGGATTTCTACTTATTTTATTAAATATCATCTCCACCAAACAGGACAAGCTTGCATCTGTTATAGTTTTGGAGAAAAATGTGTTCATTTCATGTATGCGCGAAATGCCTTAAAAATGGCTTTAAAATGGATTTGGAGCATGGAGACGATTATCTCGGGATTGCAAGATAACCAAACAAAACTTTTAGTGGATTTCTACTTATTTTATTAAATATCATCTCCACCAAACAGGACAAGCTTGCATCTGTTATAGTTTTGGAGAAAAATGTGTTCATTTCATGTATGCGCGAAATGCCTTAAAAATGGCTTTAAAATGGATTTGGAGCATGGAGACGATTATCTCGGGATTGCAAGATAACCAAACAAAACTTTTAGTGGATTTCTACTTATTTTATTAAATATCATCTCCACCAAACAGGACAAGCTTGCATCTGTTATAGTTTTGGAGAAAAATGTGTTCATTTCATGTATGCGCGAAATGCCTTAAAAATGGCTTTAAAATGGATTTGGAGCATGGAGACGATTATCTCGGGATTGCAAGATAACCAAACAAAACTTTTAGTGGATTTCTACTTATTTTATTAAATATCATCTCCACCAAACAGGACAAGCTTGCATCTGTTATAGTTTTGGAGAAAAATGTGTTCATTTCATGTATGCGCGAAATGCCTTAAAAATGGCTTTAAAATGGATTTGGAGCATGGAGACGATTATCTCGGGATTGCAAGATAACCAAACAAAACTTTTAGTGGATTTCTACTTATTTTATTAAATATCATCTCCACCAAACAGGACAAGCTTGCATCTGTTATAGTTTTGGAGAAAAATGTGTTCATTTCATGTATGCGCGAAATGCCTTAAAAATGGCTTTAAAATGGATTTGGAGCATGGAGACGATTATCTCGGGATTGCAAGATAACCAAACAAAACTTTTAGTGGATTTCTACTTATTTTATTAAATATCATCTCCACCAAACAGGACAAGCTTGCATCTGTTATAGTTTTGGAGAAAAATGTGTTCATTTCATGTATGCGCGAAATGCCTTAAAAATGGCTTTAAAATGGATTTGGAGCATGGAGACGATTATCTCGGGATTGCAAGATAACCAAACAAAACTTTTAGTGGATTTCTACTTATTTTATTAAATATCATCTCCACCAAACAGGACAAGCTTGCATCTGTTATAGTTTTGGAGAAAAATGTGTTCATTTCATGTATGCGCGAAATGCCTTAAAAATGGCTTTAAAATGGATTTGGAGCATGGAGACGATTATCTCGGGATTGCAAGATAACCAAACAAAACTTTTAGTGGATTTCTACTTATTTTATTAAATATCATCTCCACCAAACAGGACAAGCTTGCATCTGTTATAGTTTTGGAGAAAAATGTGTTCATTTCATGTATGCGCGAAATGCCTTAAAAATGGCTTTAAAATGGATTTGGAGCATGGAGACGATTATCTCGGGATTGCAAGATAACCAAACAAAACTTTTAGTGGATTTCTACTTATTTTATTAAATATCATCTCCACCAAACAGGACAAGCTTGCATCTGTTATAGTTTTGGAGAAAAATGTGTTCATTTCATGTATGCGCGAAATGCCTTAAAAATGGCTTTAAAATGGATTTGGAGCATGGAGACGATTATCTCGGGATTGCAAGATAACCAAACAAAACTTTTAGTGGATTTCTACTTATTTTATTAAATATCATCTCCACCAAACAGGACAAGCTTGCATCTGTTATAGTTTTGGAGAAAAATGTGTTCATTTCATGTATGCGCGAAATGCCTTAAAAATGGCTTTAAAATGGATTTGGAGCATGGAGACGATTATCTCGGGATTGCAAGATAACCAAACAAAACTTTTAGTGGATTTCTACTTATTTTATTAAATATCATCTCCACCAAACAGGACAAGCTTGCATCTGTTATAGTTTTGGAGAAAAATGTGTTCATTTCATGTATGCGCGAAATGCCTTAAAAATGGCTTTAAAATGGATTTGGAGCATGGAGACGATTATCTCGGGATTGCAAGATAACCAAACAAAACTTTTAGTGGATTTCTACTTATTTTATTAAATATCATCTCCACCAAACAGGACAAGCTTGCATCTGTTATAGTTTTGGAGAAAAATGTGTTCATTTCATGTATGCGCGAAATGCCTTAAAAATGGCTTTAAAATGGATTTGGAGCATGGAGACGATTATCTCGGGATTGCAAGATAACCAAACAAAACTTTTAGTGGATTTCTACTTATTTTATTAAATATCATCTCCACCAAACAGGACAAGCTTGCATCTGTTATAGTTTTGGAGAAAAATGTGTTCATTTCATGTATGCGCGAAATGCCTTAAAAATGGCTTTAAAATGGATTTGGAGCATGGAGACGATTATCTCGGGATTGCAAGATAACCAAACAAAACTTTTAGTGGATTTCTACTTATTTTATTAAATATCATCTCCACCAAACAGGACAAGCTTGCATCTGTTATAGTTTTGGAGAAAAATGTGTTCATTTCATGTATGCGCGAAATGCCTTAAAAATGGCTTTAAAATGGATTTGGAGCATGGAGACGATTATCTCGGGATTGCAAGATAACCAAACAAAACTTTTAGTGGATTTCTACTTATTTTATTAAATATCATCTCCACCAAACAGGACAAGCTTGCATCTGTTATAGTTTTGGAGAAAAATGTGTTCATTTCATGTATGCGCGAAATGCCTTAAAAATGGCTTTAAAATGGATTTGGAGCATGGAGACGATTATCTCGGGATTGCAAGATAACCAAACAAAACTTTTAGTGGATTTCTACTTATTTTATTAAATATCATCTCCACCAAACAGGACAAGCTTGCATCTGTTATAGTTTTGGAGAAAAATGTGTTCATTTCATGTATGCGCGAAATGCCTTAAAAATGGCTTTAAAATGGATTTGGAGCATGGAGACGATTATCTCGGGATTGCAAGATAACCAAACAAAACTTTTAGTGGATTTCTACTTATTTTATTAAATATCATCTCCACCAAACAGGACAAGCTTGCATCTGTTATAGTTTTGGAGAAAAATGTGTTCATTTCATGTATGCGCGAAATGCCTTAAAAATGGCTTTAAAATGGATTTGGAGCATGGAGACGATTATCTCGGGATTGCAAGATAACCAAACAAAACTTTTAGTGGATTTCTACTTATTTTATTAAATATCATCTCCACCAAACAGGACAAGCTTGCATCTGTTATAGTTTTGGAGAAAAATGTGTTCATTTCATGTATGCGCGAAATGCCTTAAAAATGGCTTTAAAATGGATTTGGAGCATGGAGACGATTATCTCGGGATTGCAAGATAACCAAACAAAACTTTTAGTGGATTTCTACTTATTTTATTAAATATCATCTCCACCAAACAGGACAAGCTTGCATCTGTTATAGTTTTGGAGAAAAATGTGTTCATTTCATGTATGCGCGAAATGCCTTAAAAATGGCTTTAAAATGGATTTGGAGCATGGAGACGATTATCTCGGGATTGCAAGATAACCAAACAAAACTTTTAGTGGATTTCTACTTATTTTATTAAATATCATCTCCACCAAACAGGACAAGCTTGCATCTGTTATAGTTTTGGAGAAAAATGTGTTCATTTCATGTATGCGCGAAATGCCTTAAAAATGGCTTTAAAATGGATTTGGAGCATGGAGACGATTATCTCGGGATTGCAAGATAACCAAACAAAACTTTTAGTGGATTTCTACTTATTTTATTAAATATCATCTCCACCAAACAGGACAAGCTTGCATCTGTTATAGTTTTGGAGAAAAATGTGTTCATTTCATGTATGCGCGAAATGCCTTAAAAATGGCTTTAAAATGGATTTGGAGCATGGAGACGATTATCTCGGGATTGCAAGATAACCAAACAAAACTTTTAGTGGATTTCTACTTATTTTATTAAATATCATCTCCACCAAACAGGACAAGCTTGCATCTGTTATAGTTTTGGAGAAAAATGTGTTCATTTCATGTATGCGCGAAATGCCTTAAAAATGGCTTTAAAATGGATTTGGAGCATGGAGACGATTATCTCGGGATTGCAAGATAACCAAACAAAACTTTTAGTGGATTTCTACTTATTTTATTAAATATCATCTCCACCAAACAGGACAAGCTTGCATCTGTTATAGTTTTGGAGAAAAATGTGTTCATTTCATGTATGCGCGAAATGCCTTAAAAATGGCTTTAAAATGGATTTGGAGCATGGAGACGATTATCTCGGGATTGCAAGATAACCAAACAAAACTTTTAGTGGATTTCTACTTATTTTATTAAATATCATCTCCACCAAACAGGACAAGCTTGCATCTGTTATAGTTTTGGAGAAAAATGTGTTCATTTCATGTATGCGCGAAATGCCTTAAAAATGGCTTTAAAATGGATTTGGAGCATGGAGACGATTATCTCGGGATTGCAAGATAACCAAACAAAACTTTTAGTGGATTTCTAGTTATTTTATTAAATATCATCTCCACCAAACAGGACAAGCTTGCATCTGTTATAGTTTTGGAGAAAAATGTGTTCATTTCATGTATGCGCGAAATGCCTTAAAAATGGCTTTAAAATGGATTTGGAGCATGGAGACGATTATCTCGGGATTGCAAGATAACCAAACAAAACTTTTAGTGGATTTCTACTTATTTTATTAAATATCATCTCCACCAAACAGGACAAGCGTGCATCTGTTATAGTTTTGGAGAAAAATGTGTTCATTTCATGTATGCGCGAAATGCCTTAAAAATGGCTTTAAAATGGATTTGGAGCATGGAGACGATTATCTCGGGATTGCAAGATAACCAAACAAAACTTTTAGTGGATTTCTACTTATTTAATTAAATATCATCTCCACCAAACAGGACAAGCTTGCATCTGTTATAGTTTTGGAGAAAAATGTGTTCATTTTATGTATGCGCGAAATGCCTTAAAAATGGCTTTAAAATGGATTTGGAGCATGGAGACGATTATCTCGGGATTGCAAGATAACCAAACAAAACTTTTAGTGGATTTCTACTTATTTTATTAAATATCATCTCCACCAAACAGGACAAGCTTGCATCTGTTATAGTTTTGGAGAAAAATGTGTTCATTTCATTTATGCGCGAAATGCCTTAGAAATGGCTTTAAAATGGATTTGGAGCATGGAGACGATTATCTCGGGATTGCAAGATAACCAAACAAAACTTTTAGTGGATTTCTACTTATTTTATTAAATATCATCTCCACCAAACAGGACAAGCTTGCATCTGTTATAGTTTTGGAGAAAAATGTGTTCATTTCATGTATGCGCGAAATGCCTTAAAAATGGCTTTAAAATGGATTTGGAGCATGGAGACGATTATCTCGGGATTGCAAGATAACCAAACAAAACTTTTAGTGGATTTCTACTTATTTAATTAAATATCATCTCCACCAAACAGGACAAGCTTGCATCTGTTATAGTTTTGGAGAAAAATGTGTTCATTTCATTTATGCGCGAAATGCCTTAGAAATGGTTTAAAACGGATTTGGAGCATGGAGACGATTATCTCGGGATTGCAAGATAACCAAACAAAACTTTTAGTGGATTTCTACTTATTTTATTAAATATCATCTCCACCAAACAGGACAAGCTTGCATCTGTTATAGTTTTGGAGAAAAATGTGTTCATTTCATGTATGCGCGAAATGCCTTAAAAATGGCTTTAAAATGGATTTGGAGCATGGAGACGATTATCTCGGGATTGCAAGATAACCAAACAAAACTTTTAGTGGATTTCTACTTATTTTATTAAATATCATCTCCACCAAACAGGACAAGCTTGCATCTGTTATAGTTTTGGAGAAAAATGTGTTCATTTCATTTATGCGCGAAATGCCTTAGAAATGGCTTTAAAATGGATTTGGAGCATGAAGACGATTATCTCGGGATTGCAAGATAACCAAACAAAACTTTTAGTGGATTTCTACTTATTTTATTAAATATCATCTCCACCAAACAGGACAAGCTTGCATCTGTTATAGTTTTGGAGAAAAATGTTGTTCATTTCATGTATGCGCGAAATGCCTTAAAAATGGCTTTAAAATGGATTTGGAGAATGGAGACGATTATCTCGGGATTGCAAGATAACCAAACAAAACTTTTAGTGGATTTCTACTTATTTTATTAAATATCATCTCCACCAAACAGGACAAGCTTGCATCTGTTATAGTTTTGGAGAAAAATGTGTTCATTTCATGTATGCGCGAAATGCCTTAAAAATGGCTTTAAAATGGATTTGGAGCATGGAGACGATTATCTCGGGATTGCAAGATAACCAAACAAAACTTTTAGTGGATTTCTACTTATTTTATTAAATATCATCTCCACCAAACAGGACAAGCTTGCATCTGTTATAGTTTTGGAGAAAAATGTGTTCATTTCATGTATGCGCGAAATGCCTTAAAAATGGCTTTAAAATGGATTTGGAGCATGGAGACGATTATCTCGGGATTGCAAGATAACCAAACAAAACTTTTAATGGATTTCTACTTATTTTATTAAATATCATCTCCACCAAACAGGACAAGCTTGCATCTGTTATAGTTTTGGAGAAAAATGTGTTCATTTCATGTATGCGCGAAATGCCTTAAAAATGGCTTTAAAATGGATTTGGAGCATGGAGACGAATATCTCGGGATTGCAAGATAACCAAACAAAACTTTTAGTGGATTCTACTTATTTTATTAAATATCATCTCCACCAAACAGGACAAGCTTGCATCTGTTATAGTTTTGGAGAAAAATGTGTTCATTTCATGTATGCGCGAAATGCCTTAAAAATGGCTTTGGTGGAGATGATATTTAATAAAATAAGTAGAAATCCACTAAAAGTTTTGTTTGGTTATCTTGCAATCCCGAGATAATCGTCTCCATGCTCCAAATCCATTTTAAAGCCATTTTTAAGGCATTTCGCGCATACATGAAATGAACACATTTTTCTCCAAAACTATAACAGATGCAAGCTTGTCCTGTTTGGTGGAGATGATATTTAATAAAATAAGTAGAAATCCACTAAAAGTTTTGTTTGGTTATCTTGCAATCCCGAGATAATCGTCTCCATGCTCCAAATCCATTTTAAAGCCATTTTTAAAGGCATTTCGCGCATACATGAAATGAACACATTTTTCTCCAAAACTATAACAGATGCAAGCTTGTCCTGTTTGGTGGAGATGGTATTTAATAAAATAAGTAGAAATCCACTAAAAGTTTTGTTTGGTTATCTTGCAATCCCGAGATAATCGTCTCCATGCTCCAAATCCATTTTTAAAGCCATTTTTAAGGCATTTCGCGCATACATGAAATGAACACATTTTTCTCCAAAACTATAACAGATGCAAGCTTGTCCTGTTTGGTGGAGATGATATTTAATAAAATAAGTAGAAATCCACTAAAAGTTTTGTTTGGTTATCTTGCAATCCCGAGATAATCGTCTCCATGCTCCAAATCCATTTTAAAGCCATTTTTAAGGCATTTCGCGCATACATGAAATGAACACATTTTTCTCCAAAACTATAACAGATGCAAGCTTGTCCTGTTTGGTGGAGATGATATTTAATAAAATAAGTAGAAATCCACTAAAAGTTTTGTTTGGTTATCTTGCAATCCCGAGATAATCGTCTCCATGCTCCAAATCCATTTTAAAGCCATTTTTAAGGCATTTCGCGCATACATGAAATGAACACGTTTTTCTCCAAAACTATAACAGATGCAAGCTTGTCCTGTTTGGTGGAGATGATATTAATAAAATAAGTAGAAATCCACTAAAGGTTTTGTTTGGTTATCTTGCAATCCCGAGATAATCGTCTCCATGCTCCAAATCCATTTTAAAGCCATTTTTAAGGCATTTCGCGCATACATGAAATGAACACATTTTTCTCCAAAACTATAACAGATGCAAGCTTGTCCTGTTTGGTGGAGATGATATTTAATAAAATAAGTAGAAATCCACTAAAAGTTTTGTTTGGTTATCTTGCAATCCCGAGATAATCGTCTCCATGCTCCAAATCCATTTTAAAGCCATTTTTAAGGCATTTCGCGCATACATGAAATGAACACATTTTTCTCCAAAACTATAACAGATGCAAGCTTGTCCTGTTTGGTGGAGATGATATTTAATTAAATAAGTAGAAATCCACTAAAAGTTTTGCTTGGTTATCTTGCAATCCCGAGATAATCGTCTCCATGCTCCAAATCCATTTTAAAGCCATTTTTAAGGCATTTCGCGCATACATGAAATGAACACATTTTTCTCCAAGACTATAACAGATGCAAGCTTGTCCTGTTTGGTGGAGATGATATTTAATAAAATAAGTAGAAATCCACTAAAAGTTTTGTTTGGTTATCTTGCAATCCCGAGATAATCGTCTCCATGCTCCAAATCCATTTTAAAGCCATTTTTAAGGCATTTCGCGCATACATGAAATGAACACATTTTTCTCCAAAACTATAACAGATGCAAGCTTGTCCTGTTTTGGTGGAGATGATATTTAATAAAATAAGTAGAAATCACTAAAAGTTTTGTTTGGTTATCTTGCAATCCCGAGATAATCGTCTCCATGCTCCAAATCCATTTTAAAGCCATTTTTAAGGCATTTCGCGCATACATGAAATGAACACATTTTTCTCCAAAACTATAACAGATGCAAGCTTGTCCTGTTTGGTGGAGATGATATTTAATAAAATAAGTAGAAATCCACTAAAAGTTTTGTTTGGTTATCTTGCAATCCCGAGATAATCGTCTCCATGCTCCAAATCCATTTTAAAGCCATTTTTAAGGCATTTCGCGCATACATGAAATGAACACATTTTTCTCCAAAACTATAACAGATGCAAGCTTGTCCTGTTTGGTGGAGATGATATTTAATAAAATAAGTAGAAATCCACTAAAAGTTTTGTTTGGTTATCTTGCAATCCCGAGATAATCGTCTCCATGCTCCAAATCCATTTTAAAGCCATTTTTAAGGCATTTCGCGCATACATGAAATGAACACATTTTTCTCCAAAACTATAACAGATGCAAGCTTGTCCTGTTTGGTGGAGATGATATTTAATAAAATAAGTAGAAATCCACTAAAAGTTTTGTTTGGTTATCTTGCAATCCCGAGATAATCGTCTCCATGCTCCAAATCCATTTTAAAGCCATTTTTAAGGCATTTCGCGCATACATGAAATGAACACATTTTTCTCCAAAACTATAACAGATGCAAGCTTGTCCTGTTTGGTGGAGATGATATTTAATAAAATAAGTAGAAATCCACTAAAAGTTTTGTTTGGTTATCTTGCAATCCCGAGATAATCGTCTCCATGCTCCAAATCCATGTTAAAGCCATTTTTAAGGCATTTCGCGCATACATGAAATGAATACATTTTTCTCCAAAACTATAACAGATGCAAGCTTGTCCTGTTTGGTGGAGATGATATTTAATAAAATAAGTAGAAATCCACTAAAAGTTTTGTTTGGTTATCTTGCAATCCCGAGATAATCGTCTCCATGCTCCAAATCCATTTTAAAGCCATTTTTAAGGCATTTCGCGCATACATGAAATGAACACATTTTTCTCCAAAACTATAACAGATGCAAGCTTGTCCTGTTTGGTGGAGATGATATTTAATAAAATAAGTAGAAATCCACTAAAAGTTTTGTTTGGTTATCTTGCAATCCCGAGATAATCGTCTCCATGCTCCAAATCCATTTTAAAGCCATTTTTAAGGCATTTCGCGCATACATGAAATGAACACATTTTTCTCCAAAACTATAACAGATGCAAGCTTGTCCTGTTTGGTGGAGATGATATTTAATAAAATAAGTAGAAATCCACTAAAAGTTTTGTTTGGTTATCTTGCAATCCCGAGATAATCGTCTCCATGCTCCAAATCCATTTTAAAGCCATTTTTAAGGCATTTCGCGCATACATGAAATGAACACATTTTTCTCCAAAACTATAACAGATGCAAGCTTGTCCTGTTTGGTGGAGATGATATTTAATAAAATAAGTAGAAATCCACTAAAAGTTTTGTTTGGTTATCTTGCAATCCCGAGATAATCGTCTCCATGCTCCAAATCCATTTTAAAGCCATTTTTAAGGCATTTCGCGCATACATGAAATGAACACATTTTTCTCCAAAACTATAACAGATGCAAGCTTGTCCTGTTTGGTGGAGATGATATTTAATAAAATAAGTAGAAATCCACTAAAAGTTTTGTTTGGTTATCTTGCAATCCCGAGATAATCGTCTCCATGCTCCAAATCCATTTTAAAGCCATTTTTAAGGCATTTCGCGCATACATGAAATGAACACATTTTTCTCCAAAACTATAACAGATGCAAGCTTGTCCTGTTTGGTGGAGATGATATTTAATAAAATAAGTAGAAATCCACTAAAAGTTTTGTTTGGTTATCTTGCAATCCCGAGATAATCGTCTCCATGCTCCAAATCCATTTTAAAGCCATTTTTAAGGCATTTCGCGCATACATGAAATGAACACATTTTTCTCCAAAACTATAACAGATGCAAGCTTGTCCTGTTTGGTGGAGATGATATTTAATAAAATAAGTAGAAATCCACTAAAAGTTTTGTTTGGTTATCTTGCAATCCCGAGATAATCGTCTCCATGCTCCAAATCCATTTTAAAGCCATTTTTAAGGCATTTCGCGCATACATGAAATGAACACATTTTTCTCCAAAACTATAACAGATGCAAGCTTGTCCTGTTTGGTGGAGATGATATTTAATAAAATAAGTAGAAATCCACTAAAAGTTTTGTTTGGTTATCTTGCAATCCCGAGATAATCGTCTCCATGCTCCAAATCCATTTTAAAGCCATTTTTAAGGCATTTCGCGCATACATGAAATGAACACATTTTTCTCCAAAACTATAACAGATGCAAGCTTGTCCTGTTTGGTGGAGATGATATTTAATAAAATAAGTAGAAATCCACTAAAAGTTTTGTTTGGTTATCTTGCAATCCCGAGATAATCGTCTCCATGCTCCAAATCCATTTTAAAGCCATTTTTAAGGCATTTCGCGCATACATGAAATGAACACATTTTTCTCCAAAACTATAACAGATGCAAGCTTGTCCTGTTTGGTGGAGATGATATTTAATAAAATAAGTAGAAATCCACTAAAAGTTTTGTTTGGTTATCTTGCAATCCCGAGATAATCGTCTCCATGCTCCAAATCCATTTTAAAGCCATTTTTAAGGCATTTCGCGCATACATGAAATGAACACATTTTTCTCCAAAACTATAACAGATGCAAGCTTGTCCTGTTTGGTGGAGATGATATTTAATAAAATAAGTAGAAATCCACTAAAAGTTTTGTTTGGTTATCTTGCAATCCCGAGATAATCGTCTCCATGCTCCAAATCCATTTTAAAGCCATTTTTAAGGCATTTCGCGCATACATGAAATGAACACATTTTTCTCCAAAACTATAACAGATGCAAGCTTGTCCTGTTTGGTGGAGATGATATTTAATAAAATAAGTAGAAATCCACTAAAAGTTTTGTTTGGTTATCTTGCAATCCCGAGATAATCGTCTCCATGCTCCAAATCCATTTTAAAGCCATTTTTAAGGCATTTCGCGCATACATGAAATGAACACATTTTTCTCCAAAACTATAACAGATGCAAGCTTGTCCTGTTTGGTGGAGATGATATTTAATAAAATAAGTAGAAATCCACTAAAAGTTTTGTTTGGTTATCTTGCAATCCCGAGATAATCGTCTCCATGCTCCAAATCCATTTTAAAGCCATTTTTAAGGCATTTCGCGCATACATGAAATGAACACATTTTTCTCCAAAACTATAACAGATGCAAGCTTGTCCTGTTTGGTGGAGATGATATTTAATAAAATAAGTAGAAATCCACTAAAAGTTTTGTTTGGTTATCTTGCAATCCCGAGATAATCGTCTCCATGCTCCAAATCCATTTTAAAGCCATTTTTAAGGCATTTCGCGCATACATGAAATGAACACATTTTTCTCCAAAACTATAACAGATGCAAGCTTGTCCTGTTTGGTGGAGATGATATTTAATAAAATAAGTAGAAATCCACTAAAAGTTTTGTTTGGTTATCTTGCAATCCCGAGATAATCGTCTCCATGCTCCAAATCCATTTTAAAGCCATTTTTAAGGCATTTCGCGCATACATGAAATGAACACATTTTTCTCCAAAACTATAACAGATGCAAGCTTGTCCTGTTTGGTGGAGATGATATTTAATAAAATAAGTAGAAATCCACTAAAAGTTTTGTTTGGTTATCTTGCAATCCCGAGATAATCGTCTCCATGCTCCAAATCCATTTTAAAGCCATTTTTAAGGCATTTCGCGCATACATGAAATGAACACATTTTTCTCCAAAACTATAACAGATGCAAGCTTGTCCTGTTTGGTGGAGATGATATTTAATAAAATAAGTAGAAATCCACTAAAAGTTTTGTTTGGTTATCTTGCAATCCCGAGATAATCGTCTCCATGCTCCAAATCCATTTTAAAGCCATTTTTAAGGCATTTCGCGCATACATGAAATGAACACATTTTTCTCCAAAACTATAACAGATGCAAGCTTGTCCTGTTTGGTGGAGATGATATTTAATAAAATAAGTAGAAATCCACTAAAAGTTTTGTTTGGTTATCTTGCAATCCCGAGATAATCGTCTCCATGCTCCAAATCCATTTTAAAGCCATTTTTAAGGCATTTCGCGCATACATGAAATGAACACATTTTTCTCCAAAACTATAACAGATGCAAGCTTGTCCTGTTTGGTGGAGATGATATTTAATAAAATAAGTAGAAATCCACTAAAAGTTTTGTTTGGTTATCTTGCAATCCCGAGATAATCGTCTCCATGCTCCAAATCCATTTTAAAGCCATTTTTAAGGCATTTCGCGCATACATGAAATGAACACATTTTTCTCCAAAACTATAACAGATGCAAGCTTGTCCTGTTTGGTGGAGATGATATTTAATAAAATAAGTAGAAATCCACTAAAAGTTTTGTTTGGTTATCTTGCAATCCCGAGATAATCGTCTCCATGCTCCAAATCCATTTTAAAGCCATTTTTAAGGCATTTCGCGCATACATGAAATGAACACATTTTTCTCCAAAACTATAACAGATGCAAGCTTGTCCTGTTTGGTGGAGATGATATTTAATAAAATAAGTAGAAATCCACTAAAAGTTTTGTTTGGTTATCTTGCAATCCCGAGATAATCGTCTCCATGCTCCAAATCCATTTTAAAGCCATTTTTAAGGCATTTCGCGCATACATGAAATGAACACATTTTTCTCCAAAACTATAACAGATGCAAGCTTGTCCTGTTTGGTGGAGATGATATTTAATAAAATAAGTAGAAATCCACTAAAAGTTTTGTTTGGTTATCTTGCAATCCCGAGATAATCGTCTCCATGCTCCAAATCCATTTTAAAGCCATTTTTAAGGCATTTCGCGCATACATGAAATGAACACATTTTTCTCCAAAACTATAACAGATGCAAGCTTGTCCTGTTTGGTGGAGATGATATTTAATAAAATAAGTAGAAATCCACTAAAAGTTTTGTTTGGTTATCTTGCAATCCCGAGATAATCGTCTCCATGCTCCAAATCCATTTTAAAGCCATTTTTAAGGCATTTCGCGCATACATGAAATGAACACATTTTTCTCCAAAACTATAACAGATGCAAGCTTGTCCTGTTTGGTGGAGATGATATTTAATAAAATAAGTAGAAATCCACTAAAAGTTTTGTTTGGTTATCTTGCAATCCCGAGATAATCGTCTCCATGCTCCAAATCCATTTTAAAGCCATTTTTAAGGCATTTCGCGCATACATGAAATGAACACATTTTTCTCCAAAACTATAACAGATGCAAGCTTGTCCTGTTTGGTGGAGATGATATTTAATAAAATAAGTAGAAATCCACTAAAAGTTTTGTTTGGTTATCTTGCAATCCCGAGATAATCGTCTCCATGCTCCAAATCCATTTTAAAGCCATTTTTAAGGCATTTCGCGCATACATGAAATGAACACATTTTTCTCCAAAACTATAACAGATGCAAGCTTGTCCTGTTTGGTGGAGATGATATTTAATAAAATAAGTAGAAATCCACTAAAAGTTTTGTTTGGTTATCTTGCAATCCCGAGATAATCGTCTCCATGCTCCAAATCCATTTTAAAGCCATTTTTAAGGCATTTCGCGCATACATGAAATGAACACATTTTTCTCCAAAACTATAACAGATGCAAGCTTGTCCTGTTTGGTGGAGATGATATTTAATAAAATAAGTAGAAATCCACTAAAAGTTTTGTTTGGTTATCTTGCAATCCCGAGATAATCGTCTCCATGCTCCAAATCCATTTTAAAGCCATTTTTAAGGCATTTCGCGCATACATGAAATGAACACATTTTTCTCCAAAACTATAACAGATGCAAGCTTGTCCTGTTTGGTGGAGATGATATTTAATAAAATAAGTAGAAATCCACTAAAAGTTTTGTTTGGTTATCTTGCAATCCCGAGATAATCGTCTCCATGCTCCAAATCCATTTTAAAGCCATTTTTAAGGCATTTCGCGCATACATGAAATGAACACATTTTTCTCCAAAACTATAACAGATGCAAGCTTGTCCTGTTTGGTGGAGATGATATTTAATAAAATAAGTAGAAATCCACTAAAAGTTTTGTTTGGTTATCTTGCAATCCCGAGATAATCGTCTCCATGCTCCAAATCCATTTTAAAGCCATTTTTAAGGCATTTCGCGCATACATGAAATGAACACATTTTTCTCCAAAACTATAACAGATGCAAGCTTGTCCTGTTTGGTGGAGATGATATTTAATAAAATAAGTAGAAATCCACTAAAAGTTTTGTTTGGTTATCTTGCAATCCCGAGATAATCGTCTCCATGCTCCAAATCCATTTTAAAGCCATTTTTAAGGCATTTCGCGCATACATGAAATGAACACATTTTTCTCCAAAACTATAACAGATGCAAGCTTGTCCTGTTTGGTGGAGATGATATTTAATAAAATAAGTAGAAATCCACTAAAAGTTTTGTTTGGTTATCTTGCAATCCCGAGATAATCGTCTCCATGCTCCAAATCCATTTTAAAGCCATTTTTAAGGCATTTCGCGCATACATGAAATGAACACATTTTTCTCCAAAACTATAACAGATGCAAGCTTGTCCTGTTTGGTGGAGATGATATTTAATAAAATAAGTAGAAATCCACTAAAAGTTTTGTTTGGTTATCTTGCAATCCCGAGATAATCGTCTCCATGCTCCAAATCCATTTTAAAGCCATTTTTAAGGCATTTCGCGCATACATGAAATGAACACATTTTTCTCCAAAACTATAACAGATGCAAGCTTGTCCTGTTTGGTGGAGATGATATTTAATAAAATAAGTAGAAATCCACTAAAAGTTTTGTTTGGTTATCTTGCAATCCCGAGATAATCGTCTCCATGCTCCAAATCCATTTTAAAGCCATTTTTAAGGCATTTCGCGCATACATGAAATGAACACATTTTTCTCCAAAACTATAACAGATGCAAGCTTGTCCTGTTTGGTGGAGATGATATTTAATAAAATAAGTAGAAATCCACTAAAAGTTTTGTTTGGTTATCTTGCAATCCCGAGATAATCGTCTCCATGCTCCAAATCCATTTTAAAGCCATTTTTAAGGCATTTCGCGCATACATGAAATGAACACATTTTTCTCCAAAACTATAACAGATGCAAGCTTGTCCTGTTTGGTGGAGATGATATTTAATAAAATAAGTAGAAATCCACTAAAAGTTTTGTTTGGTTATCTTGCAATCCCGAGATAATCGTCTCCATGCTCCAAATCCATTTTAAAGCCATTTTTAAGGCATTTCGCGCATACATGAAATGAACACATTTTTCTCCAAAACTATAACAGATGCAAGCTTGTCCTGTTTGGTGGAGATGATATTTAATAAAATAAGTAGAAATCCACTAAAAGTTTTGTTTGGTTATCTTGCAATCCCGAGATAATCGTCTCCATGCTCCAAATCCATTTTAAAGCCATTTTTAAGGCATTTCGCGCATACATGAAATGAACACATTTTTCTCCAAAACTATAACAGATGCAAGCTTGTCCTGTTTGGTGGAGATGATATTTAATAAAATAAGTAGAAATCCACTAAAAGTTTTGTTTGGTTATCTTGCAATCCCGAGATAATCGTCTCCATGCTCCAAATCCATTTTAAAGCCATTTTTAAGGCATTTCGCGCATACATGAAATGAACACATTTTTCTCCAAAACTATAACAGATGCAAGCTTGTCCTGTTTGGTGGAGATGATATTTAATAAAATAAGTAGAAATCCACTAAAAGTTTTGTTTGGTTATCTTGCAATCCCGAGATAATCGTCTCCATGCTCCAAATCCATTTTAAAGCCATTTTTAAGGCATTTCGCGCATACATGAAATGAACACATTTTTCTCCAAAACTATAACAGATGCAAGCTTGTCCTGTTTGGTGGAGATGATATTTAATAAAATAAGTAGAAATCCACTAAAAGTTTTGTTTGGTTATCTTGCAATCCCGAGATAATCGTCTCCATGCTCCAAATCCATTTTAAAGCCATTTTTAAGGCATTTCGCGCATACATGAAATGAACACATTTTTCTCCAAAACTATAACAGATGCAAGCTTGTCCTGTTTGGTGGAGATGATATTTAATAAAATAAGTAGAAATCCACTAAAAGTTTTGTTTGGTTATCTTGCAATCCCGAGATAATCGTCTCCATGCTCCAAATCCATTTTAAAGCCATTTTTAAGGCATTTCGCGCATACATGAAATGAACACATTTTTCTCCAAAACTATAACAGATGCAAGCTTGTCCTGTTTGGTGGAGATGATATTTAATAAAATAAGTAGAAATCCACTAAAAGTTTTGTTTGGTTATCTTGCAATCCCGAGATAATCGTCTCCATGCTCCAAATCCATTTTAAAGCCATTTTTAAGGCATTTCGCGCATACATGAAATGAACACATTTTTCTCCAAAACTATAACAGATGCAAGCTTGTCCTGTTTGGTGGAGATGATATTTAATAAAATAAGTAGAAATCCACTAAAAGTTTTGTTTGGTTATCTTGCAATCCCGAGATAATCGTCTCCATGCTCCAAATCCATTTTAAAGCCATTTTTAAGGCATTTCGCGCATACATGAAATGAACACATTTTTCTCCAAAACTATAACAGATGCAAGCTTGTCCTGTTTGGTGGAGATGATATTTAATAAAATAAGTAGAAATCCACTAAAAGTTTTGTTTGGTTATCTTGCAATCCCGAGATAATCGTCTCCATGCTCCAAATCCATTTTAAAGCCATTTTTAAGGCATTTCGCGCATACATGAAATGAACACATTTTTCTCCAAAACTATAACAGATGCAAGCTTGTCCTGTTTGGTGGAGATGATATTTAATAAAATAAGTAGAAATCCACTAAAAGTTTTGTTTGGTTATCTTGCAATCCCGAGATAATCGTCTCCATGCTCCAAATCCATTTTAAAGCCATTTTTAAGGCATTTCGCGCATACATGAAATGAACACATTTTTCTCCAAAACTATAACAGATGCAAGCTTGTCCTGTTTGGTGGAGATGATATTTAATAAAATAAGTAGAAATCCACTAAAAGTTTTGTTTGGTTATCTTGCAATCCCGAGATAATCGTCTCCATGCTCCAAATCCATTTTAAAGCCATTTTTAAGGCATTTCGCGCATACATGAAATGAACACATTTTTCTCCAAAACTATAACAGATGCAAGCTTGTCCTGTTTGGTGGAGATGATATTTAATAAAATAAGTAGAAATCCACTAAAAGTTTTGTTTGGTTATCTTGCAATCCCGAGATAATCGTCTCCATGCTCCAAATCCATTTTAAAGCCATTTTTAAGGCATTTCGCGCATACATGAAATGAACACATTTTTCTCCAAAACTATAACAGATGCAAGCTTGTCCTGTTTGGTGGAGATGATATTTAATAAAATAAGTAGAAATCCACTAAAAGTTTTGTTTGGTTATCTTGCAATCCCGAGATAATCGTCTCCATGCTCCAAATCCATTTTAAAGCCATTTTTAAGGCATTTCGCGCATACATGAAATGAACACATTTTTCTCCAAAACTATAACAGATGCAAGCTTGTCCTGTTTGGTGGAGATGATATTTAATAAAATAAGTAGAAATCCACTAAAAGTTTTGTTTGGTTATCTTGCAATCCCGAGATAATCGTCTCCATGCTCCAAATCCATTTTAAAGCCATTTTTAAGGCATTTCGCGCATACATGAAATGAACACATTTTTCTCCAAAACTATAACAGATGCAAGCTTGTCCTGTTTGGTGGAGATGATATTTAATAAAATAAGTAGAAATCCACTAAAAGTTTTGTTTGGTTATCTTGCAATCCCGAGATAATCGTCTCCATGCTCCAAATCCATTTTAAAGCCATTTTTAAGGCATTTCGCGCATACATGAAATGAACACATTTTTCTCCAAAACTATAACAGATGCAAGCTTGTCCTGTTTGGTGGAGATGATATTTAATAAAATAAGTAGAAATCCACTAAAAGTTTTGTTTGGTTATCTTGCAATCCCGAGATAATCGTCTCCATGCTCCAAATCCATTTTAAAGCCATTTTTAAGGCATTTCGCGCATACATGAAATGAACACATTTTTCTCCAAAACTATAACAGATGCAAGCTTGTCCTGTTTGGTGGAGATGATATTTAATAAAATAAGTAGAAATCCACTAAAAGTTTTGTTTGGTTATCTTGCAATCCCGAGATAATCGTCTCCATGCTCCAAATCCATTTTAAAGCCATTTTTAAGGCATTTCGCGCATACATGAAATGAACACATTTTTCTCCAAAACTATAACAGATGCAAGCTTGTCCTGTTTGGTGGAGATGATATTTAATAAAATAAGTAGAAATCCACTAAAAGTTTTGTTTGGTTATCTTGCAATCCCGAGATAATCGTCTCCATGCTCCAAATCCATTTTAAAGCCATTTTTAAGGCATTTCGCGCATACATGAAATGAACACATTTTTCTCCAAAACTATAACAGATGCAAGCTTGTCCTGTTTGGTGGAGATGATATTTAATAAAATAAGTAGAAATCCACTAAAAGTTTTGTTTGGTTATCTTGCAATCCCGAGATAATCGTCTCCATGCTCCAAATCCATTTTAAAGCCATTTTTAAGGCATTTCGCGCATACATGAAATGAACACATTTTTCTCCAAAACTATAACAGATGCAAGCTTGTCCTGTTTGGTGGAGATGATATTTAATAAAATAAGTAGAAATCCACTAAAAGTTTTGTTTGGTTATCTTGCAATCCCGAGATAATCGTCTCCATGCTCCAAATCCATTTTAAAGCCATTTTTAAGGCATTTCGCGCATACATGAAATGAACACATTTTTCTCCAAAACTATAACAGATGCAAGCTTGTCCTGTTTGGTGGAGATGATATTTAATAAAATAAGTAGAAATCCACTAAAAGTTTTGTTTGGTTATCTTGCAATCCCGAGATAATCGTCTCCATGCTCCAAATCCATTTTAAAGCCATTTTTAAGGCATTTCGCGCATACATGAAATGAACACATTTTTCTCCAAAACTATAACAGATGCAAGCTTGTCCTGTTTGGTGGAGATGATATTTAATAAAATAAGTAGAAATCCACTAAAAGTTTTGTTTGGTTATCTTGCAATCCCGAGATAATCGTCTCCATGCTCCAAATCCATTTTAAAGCCATTTTTAAGGCATTTCGCGCATACATGAAATGAACACATTTTTCTCCAAAACTATAACAGATGCAAGCTTGTCCTGTTTGGTGGAGATGATATTTAATAAAATAAGTAGAAATCCACTAAAAGTTTTGTTTGGTTATCTTGCAATCCCGAGATAATCGTCTCCATGCTCCAAATCCATTTTAAAGCCATTTTTAAGGCATTTCGCGCATACATGAAATGAACACATTTTTCTCCAAAACTATAACAGATGCAAGCTTGTCCTGTTTGGTGGAGATGATATTTAATAAAATAAGTAGAAATCCACTAAAAGTTTTGTTTGGTTATCTTGCAATCCCGAGATAATCGTCTCCATGCTCCAAATCCATTTTAAAGCCATTTTTAAGGCATTTCGCGCATACATGAAATGAACACATTTTTCTCCAAAACTATAACAGATGCAAGCTTGTCCTGTTTGGTGGAGATGATATTTAATAAAATAAGTAGAAATCCACTAAAAGTTTTGTTTGGTTATCTTGCAATCCCGAGATAATCGTCTCCATGCTCCAAATCCATTTTAAAGCCATTTTTAAGGCATTTCGCGCATACATGAAATGAACACATTTTTCTCCAAAACTATAACAGATGCAAGCTTGTCCTGTTTGGTGGAGATGATATTTAATAAAATAAGTAGAAATCCACTAAAAGTTTTGTTTGGTTATCTTGCAATCCCGAGATAATCGTCTCCATGCTCCAAATCCATTTTAAAGCCATTTTTAAGGCATTTCGCGCATACATGAAATGAACACATTTTTCTCCAAAACTATAACAGATGCAAGCTTGTCCTGTTTGGTGGAGATGATATTTAATAAAATAAGTAGAAATCCACTAAAAGTTTTGTTTGGTTATCTTGCAATCCCGAGATAATCGTCTCCATGCTCCAAATCCATTTTAAAGCCATTTTTAAGGCATTTCGCGCATACATGAAATGAACACATTTTTCTCCAAAACTATAACAGATGCAAGCTTGTCCTGTTTGGTGGAGATGATATTTAATAAAATAAGTAGAAATCCACTAAAAGTTTTGTTTGGTTATCTTGCAATCCCGAGATAATCGTCTCCATGCTCCAAATCCATTTTAAAGCCATTTTTAAGGCATTTCGCGCATACATGAAATGAACACATTTTTCTCCAAAACTATAACAGATGCAAGCTTGTCCTGTTTGGTGGAGATGATATTTAATAAAATAAGTAGAAATCCTCTAAACGTTTTGTTTGGTTATCTTGCAATCCCGAGATAATCGTCTCCATGCTCCAAATCCATTTTAAAGCCATTTTTAAGGCATTTCGCGCATACATGAAATGAACACATTTTTCTCCAAAACTATAACAGATGCAAGCTTGTCCTGTTTGGTGGAGATGATATTTAATAAAATAAGTAGAAATCCACTAAAAGTTTTGTTTGGTTATCTTGCAATCCCGAGATAATCGTCTCCATGCTCCAAATCCATTTTAAAGCCATTTTTAAGGCATTTCGCGCATACATGAAATGAACACATTTTTCTCCAAAACTATAACAGATGCAAGCTTGTCCTGTTTGGTGGAGATGATATTTAATAAAATAAGTAGAAATCCACTAAAAGTTTTGTTTGGTTATCTTGCAATCCCGAGATAATCGTCTCCATGCTCCAAATCCATTTTAAAGCCATTTTTAAGGCATTTCGCGCATACATGAAATGAACACATTTTTCTCCAAAACTATAACAGATGCAAGCTTGTCCTGTTTGGTGGAGATGATATTTAATAAAATAAGTAGAAATCCACTAAAAGTTTTGTTTGGTTATCTTGCAATCCCGAGATAATCGTCTCCATGCTCCAAATCCATTTTAAAGCCATTTTTAAGGCATTTCGCGCATACATGAAATGAACACATTTTTCTCCAAAACTATAACAGATGCAAGCTTGTCCTGTTTGGTGGAGATGATATTTAATAAAATAAGTAGAAATCCACTAAAAGTTTTGTTTGGTTATCTTGCAATCCCGAGATAATCGTCTCCATGCTCCAAATCCATTTTAAAGCCATTTTTAAGGCATTTCGCGCATACATGAAATGAACACATTTTTCTCCAAAACTATAACAGATGCAAGCTTGTCCTGTTTGGTGGAGATGATATTTAATAAAATAAGTAGAAATCCACTAAAAGTTTTGTTTGGTTATCTTGCAATCCCGAGATAATCGTCTCCATGCTCCAAATCCATTTTAAAGCCATTTTTAAGGCATTTCGCGCATACATGAAATGAACACATTTTTCTCCAAAACTATAACAGATGCAAGCTTGTCCTGTTTGGTGGAGATGATATTTAATAAAATAAGTAGAAATCCACTAAAAGTTTTGTTTGGTTATCTTGCAATCCCGAGATAATCGTCTCCATGCTCCAAATCCATTTTAAAGCCATTTTTAAGGCATTTCGCGCATACATGAAATGAACACATTTTTCTCCAAAACTATAACAGATGCAAGCTTGTCCTGTTTGGTGGAGATGATATTTAATAAAATAAGTAGAAATCCACTAAAAGTTTTGTTTGGTTATCTTGCAATCCCGAGATAATCGTCTCCATGCTCCAAATCCATTTTAAAGCCATTTTTAAGGCATTTCGCGCATACATGAAATGAACACATTTTTCTCCAAAACTATAACAGATGCAAGCTTGTCCTGTTTGGTGGAGATGATATTTAATAAAATAAGTAGAAATCCACTAAAAGTTTTGTTTGGTTATCTTGCAATCCCGAGATAATCGTCTCCATGCTCCAAATCCATTTTAAAGCCATTTTTAAGGCATTTCGCGCATACATGAAATGAACACATTTTTCTCCAAAACTATAACAGATGCAAGCTTGTCCTGTTTGGTGGAGATGATATTTAATAAAATAAGTAGAAATCCACTAAAAGTTTTGTTTGGTTATCTTGCAATCCCGAGATAATCGTCTCCATGCTCCAAATCCATTTTAAAGCCATTTTTAAGGCATTTCGCGCATACATGAAATGAACACATTTTTCTCCAAAACTATAACAGATGCAAGCTTGTCCTGTTTGGTGGAGATGATATTTAATAAAATAAGTAGAAATCCACTAAAAGTTTTGTTTGGTTATCTTGCAATCCCGAGATAATCGTCTCCATGCTCCAAATCCATTTTAAAGCCATTTTTAAGGCATTTCGCGCATACATGAAATGAACACATTTTTCTCCAAAACTATAACAGATGCAAGCTTGTCCTGTTTGGTGGAGATGATATTTAATAAAATAAGTAGAAATCCACTAAAAGTTTTGTTTGGTTATCTTGCAATCCCGAGATAATCGTCTCCATGCTCCAAATCCATTTTAAAGCCATTTTTAAGGCATTTCGCGCATACATGAAATGAACACATTTTTCTCCAAAACTATAACAGATGCAAGCTTGTCCTGTTTGGTGGAGATGATATTTAATAAAATAAGTAGAAATCCACTAAAAGTTTTGTTTGGTTATCTTGCAATCCCGAGATAATCGTCTCCATGCTCCAAATCCATTTTAAAGCCATTTTTAAGGCATTTCGCGCATACATGAAATGAACACATTTTTCTCCAAAACTATAACAGATGCAAGCTTGTCCTGTTTGGTGGAGATGATATTTAATAAAATAAGTAGAAATCCACTAAAAGTTTTGTTTGGTTATCTTGCAATCCCGAGATAATCGTCTCCATGCTCCAAATCCATTTTAAAGCCATTTTTAAGGCATTTCGCGCATACATGAAATGAACACATTTTTCTCCAAAACTATAACAGATGCAAGCTTGTCCTGTTTGGTGGAGATGATATTTAATAAAATAAGTAGAAATCCACTAAAAGTTTTGTTTGGTTATCTTGCAATCCCGAGATAATCGTCTCCATGCTCCAAATCCATTTTAAAGCCATTTTTAAGGCATTTCGCGCATACATGAAATGAACACATTTTTCTCCAAAACTATAACAGATGCAAGCTTGTCCTGTTTGGTGGAGATGATATTTAATAAAATAAGTAGAAATCCACTAAAAGTTTTGTTTGGTTATCTTGCAATCCCGAGATAATCGTCTCCATGCTCCAAATCCATTTTAAAGCCATTTTTAAGGCATTTCGCGCATACATGAAATGAACACATTTTTCTCCAAAACTATAACAGATGCAAGCTTGTCCTGTTTGGTGGAGATGATATTTAATAAAATAAGTAGAAATCCACTAAAAGTTTTGTTTGGTTATCTTGCAATCCCGAGATAATCGTCTCCATGCTCCAAATCCATTTTAAAGCCATTTTTAAGGCATTTCGCGCATACATGAAATGAACACATTTTTCTCCAAAACTATAACAGATGCAAGCTTGTCCTGTTTGGTGGAGATGATATTTAATAAAATAAGTAGAAATCCACTAAAAGTTTTGTTTGGTTATCTTGCAATCCCGAGATAATCGTCTCCATGCTCCAAATCCATTTTAAAGCCATTTTTAAGGCATTTCGCGCATACATGAAATGAACACATTTTTCTCCAAAACTATAACAGATGCAAGCTTGTCCTGTTTGGTGGAGATGATATTTAATAAAATAAGTAGAAATCCACTAAAAGTTTTGTTTGGTTATCTTGCAATCCCGAGATAATCGTCTCCATGCTCCAAATCCATTTTAAAGCCATTTTTAAGGCATTTCGCGCATACATGAAATGAACACATTTTTCTCCAAAACTATAACAGATGCAAGCTTGTCCTGTTTGGTGGAGATGATATTTAATAAAATAAGTAGAAATCCACTAAAAGTTTTGTTTGGTTATCTTGCAATCCCGAGATAATCGTCTCCATGCTCCAAATCCATTTTAAAGCCATTTTTAAGGCATTTCGCGCATACATGAAATGAACACATTTTTCTCCAAAACTATAACAGATGCAAGCTTGTCCTGTTTGGTGGAGATGATATTTAATAAAATAAGTAGAAATCCACTAAAAGTTTTGTTTGGTTATCTTGCAATCCCGAGATAATCGTCTCCATGCTCCAAATCCATTTTAAAGCCATTTTTAAGGCATTTCGCGCATACATGAAATGAACACATTTTTCTCCAAAACTATAACAGATGCAAGCTTGTCCTGTTTGGTGGAGATGATATTTAATAAAATAAGTAGAAATCCACTAAAAGTTTTGTTTGGTTATCTTGCAATCCCGAGATAATCGTCTCCATGCTCCAAATCCATTTTAAAGCCATTTTTAAGGCATTTCGCGCATACATGAAATGAACACATTTTTCTCCAAAACTATAACAGATGCAAGCTTGTCCTGTTTGGTGGAGATGATATTTAATAAAATAAGTAGAAATCCACTAAAAGTTTTGTTTGGTTATCTTGCAATCCCGAGATAATCGTCTCCATGCTCCAAATCCATTTTAAAGCCATTTTTAAGGCATTTCGCGCATACATGAAATGAACACATTTTTCTCCAAAACTATAACAGATGCAAGCTTGTCCTGTTTGGTGGAGATGATATTTAATAAAATAAGTAGAAATCCACTAAAAGTTTTGTTTGGTTATCTTGCAATCCCGAGATAATCGTCTCCATGCTCCAAATCCATTTTAAAGCCATTTTTAAGGCATTTCGCGCATACATGAAATGAACACATTTTTCTCCAAAACTATAACAGATGCAAGCTTGTCCTGTTTGGTGGAGATGATATTTAATAAAATAAGTAGAAATCCACTAAAAGTTTTGTTTGGTTATCTTGCAATCCCGAGATAATCGTCTCCATGCTCCAAATCCATTTTAAAGCCATTTTTAAGGCATTTCGCGCATACATGAAATGAACACATTTTTCTCCAAAACTATAACAGATGCAAGCTTGTCCTGTTTGGTGGAGATGATATTTAATAAAATAAGTAGAAATCCACTAAAAGTTTTGTTTGGTTATCTTGCAATCCCGAGATAATCGTCTCCATGCTCCAAATCCATTTTAAAGCCATTTTTAAGGCATTTCGCGCATACATGAAATGAACACATTTTTCTCCAAAACTATAACAGATGCAAGCTTGTCCTGTTTGGTGGAGATGATATTTAATAAAATAAGTAGAAATCCACTAAAAGTTTTGTTTGGTTATCTTGCAATCCGAGATAATCGTCTCCATGCTCCAAATCCATTTTAAAGCCATTTTTAAGGCATTTCGCGCATACATGAAATGAACACATTTTTCTCCAAAACTATAACAGATGCAAGCTTGTCCTGTTTGGTGGAGATGATATTTAATAAAATAAGTAGAAATCCACTAAAAGTTTTGTTTGGTTATCTTGCAATCCCGAGATAATCGTCTCCATGCTCCAAATCCATTTTAAAGCCATTTTTAAGGCATTTCGCGCATACATGAAATGAACACATTTTTCTCCAAAACTATAACAGATGCAAGCTTGTCCTGTTTGGTGGAGATGATATTTAATAAAATAAGTAGAAATCCACTAAAAGTTTTGTTTGGTTATCTTGCAATCCCGAGATAATCGTCTCCATGCTCCAAATCCATTTTAAAGCCATTTTTAAGGCATTTCGCGCATACATGAAATGAACACATTTTTCTCCAAAACTATAACAGATGCAAGCTTGTCCTGTTTGGTGGAGATGATATTTAATAAAATAAGTAGAAATCCACTAAAAGTTTTGTTTGGTTATCTTGCAATCCCGAGATAATCGTCTCCATGCTCCAAATCCATTTTAAAGCCATTTTTAAGGCATTTCGCGCATACATGAAATGAACACATTTTTCTCCAAAACTATAACAGATGCAAGCTTGTCCTGTTTGGTGGAGATGATATTTAATAAAATAAGTAGAAATCCACTAAAAGTTTTGTTTGGTTATCTTGCAATCCCGAGATAATCGTCTCCATGCTCCAAATCCATTTTAAAGCCATTTTTAAGGCATTTCGCGCATACATGAAATGAACACATTTTTCTCCAAAACTATAACAGATGCAAGCTTGTCCTGTTTGGTGGAGATGATATTTAATAAAATAAGTAGAAATCCACTAAAAGTTTTGTTTGGTTATCTTGCAATCCCGAGATAATCGTCTCCATGCTCCAAATCCATTTTAAAGCCATTTTTAAGGCATTTCGCGCATACATGAAATGAACACATTTTTCTCCAAAACTATAACAGATGCAAGCTTGTCCTGTTTGGTGGAGATGATATTTAATAAAATAAGTAGAAATCCACTAAAAGTTTTGTTTGGTTATCTTGCAATCCCGAGATAATCGTCTCCATGCTCCAAATCCATTTTAAAGCCATTTTTAAGGCATTTCGCGCATACATGAAATGAACACATTTTTCTCCAAAACTATAACAGATGCAAGCTTGTCCTGTTTGGTGGAGATGATATTTAATAAAATAAGTAGAAATCCACTAAAAGTTTTGTTTGGTTATCTTGCAATCCCGAGATAATCGTCTCCATGCTCCAAATCCATTTTAAAGCCATTTTTAAGGCATTTCGCGCATACATGAAATGAACACATTTTTCTCCAAAACTATAACAGATGCAAGCTTGTCCTGTTTGGTGGAGATGATATTTAATAAAATAAGTAGAAATCCACTAAAAGTTTTGTTTGGTTATCTTGCAATCCCGAGATAATCGTCTCCATGCTCCAAATCCATTTTAAAGCCATTTTTAAGGCATTTCGCGCATACATGAAATGAACACATTTTTCTCCAAAACTATAACAGATGCAAGCTTGTCCTGTTTGGTGGAGATGATATTTAATAAAATAAGTAGAAATCCACTAAAAGTTTTGTTTGGTTATCTTGCAATCCCGAGATAATCGTCTCCATGCTCCAAATCCATTTTAAAGCCATTTTTAAGGCATTTCGCGCATACATGAAATGAACACATTTTTCTCCAAAACTATAACAGATGCAAGCTTGTCCTGTTTGGTGGAGATGATATTTAATAAAATAAGTAGAAATCCACTAAAAGTTTTGTTTGGTTATCTTGCAATCCCGAGATAATCGTCTCCATGCTCCAAATCCATTTTAAAGCCATTTTTAAGGCATTTCGCGCATACATGAAATGAACACATTTTTCTCCAAAACTATAACAGATGCAAGCTTGTCCTGTTTGGTGGAGATGATATTTAATAAAATAAGTAGAAATCCACTAAAAGTTTTGTTTGGTTATCTTGCAATCCCGAGATAATCGTCTCCATGCTCCAAATCCATTTTAAAGCCATTTTTAAGGCATTTCGCGCATACATGAAATGAACACATTTTTCTCCAAAACTATAACAGATGCAAGCTTGTCCTGTTTGGTGGAGATGATATTTAATTAAATAAGTAGAAATCCACTAAAAGTTTTGTTTGGTTATCTTGCAATCCCGAGATAATCGTCTCCATGCTCCAAATCCATTTTAAAGCCATTTTTAAGGCATTTCGCGCATACATGAAATGAACACATTTTTCTCCAAAACTATAACAGATGCAAGCTTGTCCTGTTTGGTGGAGATGATATTTAATAAAATAAGTAGAAATCACTAAAAGTTTTGTTTGGTTATCTTGCAATCCCGAGATAATCGTCTCCATGCTCCAAATCCATTTTAAAGCCATTTTTAAGGCATTTCGCGCATACATGAAATGAACACATTTTTCTCCAAAACTATAACAGATGCAAGCTTGTCCTGTTTGGTGGAGATGATATTTAATAAAATAAGTAGAAATCCACTAAAAGTTTTGTTTGGTTATCTTGCAATCCCGAGATAATCGTCCTCCATGCTCCAAATCCATTTTAAAGCCATTTTTAAGGCATTTCGCGCATACATGAAATGAACACATTTTTCTCCAAAACTATAACAGATGCAAGCTTGTCCTGTTTGGTGGAGATGATATTTAATAAAATAAGTAGAAATCCACTAAAAGTTTTGTTTGGTTATCTTGCAATCCCGAGATAATCGTCTCCATGCTCCAAATCCATTTTAAAGCCATTTTTAAGGCATTTCGCGCATACATGAAATGAACACATTTTTCTCCAAAACTATAACAGATGCAAGCTTGTCCTGTTTGGTGGAGATGATATTTAATAAAATAAGTAGAAATCCACTAAAAGTTTTGTTTGGTTATCTTGCAATCCCGAGATAATCGTCTCCATGCTCCAAATCCATTTTAAAGCCATTTTTAAGGCATTTCGCGCATACATGAAATGAACACATTTTTCTCCAAAACTATAACAGATGCAAGCTTGTCCTGTTTGGTGGAGATGATATTTAATAAAATAAGTAGAAATCCACTAAAAGTTTTGTTTGGTTATCTTGCAATCCCGAGATAATCGTCTCCATGCTCCAAATCCATTTTAAAGCCATTTTTAAGGCATTTCGCGCATACATGAAATGAACACATTTTTCTCCAAAACTATAACAGATGCAAGCTTGTCCTGTTTGGTGGAGATGATATTTAATAAAATAAGTAGAAATCCACTAAAAGTTTTGTTTGGTTATCTTGCAATCCCGAGATAATCGTCTCCATGCTCCAAATCCATTTTAAAGCCATTTTTAAGGCATTTCGCGCATACATGAAATGAACACATTTTTCTCCAAAACTATAACAGATGCAAGCTTGTCCTGTTTGGTGGAGATGATATTTAATAAAATAAGTAGAAATCCACTAAAAGTTTTGTTTGGTTATCTTGCAATCCCGAGATAATCGTCTCCATGCTCCAAATCCATTTTAAAGCCATTTTTAAGGCATTTCGCGCATACATGAAATGAACACATTTTTCTCCAAAACTATAACAGATGCAAGCTTGTCCTGTTTGGTGGAGATGATATTTAATAAAATAAGTAGAAATCCACTAAAAGTTTTGTTTGGTTATCTTGCAATCCCGAGATAATCGTCTCCATGCTCCCAAATCCATTTTAAAGCCATTTTTAAGGCATTTCGCGCATACATGAAATGAACACATTTTTCTCCAAAACTATAACAGATGCAAGCTTGTCCTGTTTGGTGGAGATGATATTTAATAAAAATAAGTAGAAATCCACTAAAAGTTTTGTTTGGTTATCTTGCAATCCCGAGATAATCGTCTCCATGCTCCAAATCCATTTTAAAGCCATTTTTAAGGCATTTCGCGCATACATGAAATGAACACATTTTTCTCCAAAACTATAACAGATGCAAGCTTGTCCTGTTTGGTGGAGATGATATTTAATAAAATAAGTAGAAATCCACTAAAAGTTTTGTTTGGTTATCTTGCAATCCCGAGATAATCGTCTCCATGCTCCAAATCCATTTTAAAGCCATTTTTAAGGCATTTCGCGCATACATGAAATGAACACATTTTTCTCCAAAACTATAACAGATGCAAGCTTGTCCTGTTTGGTGGAGATGATATTTAATAAAATAAGTAGAAATCCACTAAAAGTTTTGTTTGGTTATCTTGCAATCCCGAGATAATCGTCTCCATGCTCCAAATCCATTTTAAAGCCATTTTTAAGGCATTTCGCGCATACATGAAATGAACACATTTTTCTCCAAAACTATAACAGATGCAAGCTTGTCCTGTTTGGTGGAGATGATATTTAATAAAATAAGTAGAAATCCACTAAAAGTTTTGTTTGGTTATCTTGCAATCCCGAGATAATCGTCTCCATGCTCCAAATCCATTTTAAAGCCATTTTTAAGGCATTTCGCGCATACATGAAATGAACACATTTTTCTCCAAAACTATAACAGATGCAAGCTTGTCCTGTTTGGTGGAGATGATATTTAATAAAATAAGTAGAAATCCACTAAAAGTTTTGTTTGGTTATCTTGCAATCCCGAGATAATCGTCTCCATGCTCCAAATCCATTTTAAAGCCATTTTTAAGGCATTTCGCGCATACATGAAATGAACACATTTTTCTCCAAAACTATAACAGATGCAAGCTTGTCCTGTTTGGTGGAGATGATATTTAATAAAATAAGTAGAAATCCACTAAAAGTTTTGTTTGGTTATCTTGCAATCCCGAGATAATCGTCTCCATGCTCCAAATCAATTTTAAAGCCATTTTTAAGGCATTTCGCGCATACATGAAATGAACACATTTTTCTCCAAAACTATAACAGATGCAAGCTTGTCCTGTTTGGTGGAGATGATATTTAATAAAATAAGTAGAAATCCACTAAAAGTTTTGTTTGGTTATCTTGCAATCCCGAGATAATCGTCTCCATGCTCCAAATCCATTTTAAAGCCATTTTTAAGGCATTTCGCGCATACATGAAATGAACACATTTTTCTCCAAAACTATAACAGATGCAAGCTTGTCCTGTTTGGTGGAGATGATATTTAATAAAATAAGTAGAAATCCACTAAAAGTTTTGTTTGGTTATCTTGCAATCCCGAGATAATCGTCTCCATGCTCCAAATCCATTTTAAAGCCATTTTTAAGGCATTTCGCGCATACATGAAATGAACACATTTTTCTCCAAAACTATAACAGATGCAAGCTTGTCCTGTTTGGTGGAGATGATATTTAATAAAATAAGTAGAAATCCACTAAAAGTTTTGTTTGGTTATCTTGCAATCCCGAGATAATCGTCTCCATGCTCCAAATCCATTTTAAAGCCATTTTTAAGGCATTTCGCGCATACATGAAATGAACACATTTTTCTCCAAAACTATAACAGATGCAAGCTTGTCCTGTTTGGTGGAGATGATATTTAATAAAATAAGTAGAAATCCACTAAAAGTTTTGTTTGGTTATCTTGCAATCCCGAGATAATCGTCTCCATGCTCCAAATCCATTTTAAAGCCATTTTTAAGGCATTTCGCGCATACATGAAATGAACACATTTTTCTCCAAAACTATAACAGATGCAAGCTTGTCCTGTTTGGTGGAGATGATATTTAATAAAATAAGTAGAAATCCACTAAAAGTTTTGTTTGGTTATCTTGCAATCCCGAGATAATCGTCTCCATGCTCCAAATCCATTTTAAAGCCATTTTTAAGGCATTTCGCGCATACATGAAATGAACACATTTTTCTCCAAAACTATAACAGATGCAAGCTTGTCCTGTTTGGTGGAGATGATATTTAATAAAATAAGTAGAAATCCACTAAAAGTTTTGTTTGGTTATCTTGCAATCCCGAGATAATCGTCTCCATGCTCCAAATCCATTTTAAAGCCATTTTTAAGGCATTTCGCGCATACATGAAATGAACACATTTTTCTCCAAAACTATAACAGATGCAAGCTTGTCCTGTTTGGTGGAGATGATATTTAATAAAATAAGTAGAAATCCACTAAAAGTTTTGTTTGGTTATCTTGCAATCCCGAGATAATCGTCTCCATGCTCCAAATCCATTTTAAAGCCATTTTTAAGGCATTTCGCGCATACATGAAATGAACACATTTTTCTCCAAAACTATAACAGATGCAAGCTTGTCCTGTTTGGTGGAGATGATATTTAATAAAATAAGTAGAAATCCACTAAAAGTTTTGTTTGGTTATCTTGCAATCCCGAGATAATCGTCTCCATGCTCCAAATCTATTTTAAAGCCATTTTTAAGGCATTTCGCGCATACATGAAATGAACACATTTTTCTCCAAAACTATAACAGATGCAAGCTTGTCCTGTTTGGTGGAGATGATATTTAATAAAATAAGTAGAAATCCACTAAAAGTTTTGTTTGGTTATCTTGCAATCCCGAGATAATCGTCTCCATGCTCCAAATCCATTTTAAAGCCATTTTTAAGGCATTTCGCGCATACATGAAATGAACACATTTTTCTCCAAAACTATAACAGATGCAAGCTTGTCCTGTTTGGTGGAGATGATTAGTGATGAGCGAGTACTAAAAAGCTCGGGTGCTCGAAGCTCGGGCCGAGCCTCCCAAGATACTCGTGTACTCGGCCCGAGCAACGAGCCCAATGTTATCCTATGGGAGACCCGAGTATTTTTGTGAAATGACCTCCCGGCAGCATGGAGAAACCCTAAAAATGTCACAAAAGTCTCAGAAGAGTGCTCAAATGACATGGCAACAGCATGGGGAAGACCCCTTGAAGCATTTATCACTCAAAAGTCACAGCTGTGAACAATTTTGTCCGCGTTTTACGCCATTTTTACGGACTCACCAGAAAACCTTCCAAAATGACCCCAAAATGATTTTTCATGGCGGAAATGTTAAGGGCACATACCCAATAGTGAGATAGAGCTGGTGTATGTTACTTTTTGAGATCAATACATGAAAGATTTTACGTGAAAACATTGTGTGGCACTCCGATGTCCCTGAGAAGAGACGTACATGAAGGCCTCTTGAGTCTAATGTGCCCATTTTGAGGAAGTGAGTCTTTGTAGTATTTTCCTTTGCCAGGGCAGTCCTAAATTGTGAGGTTCACCAATGCCCCTGCATACAGACGTGCATGAGGGCCTCAAAACATTAAGTGTCCATTGTCAGGAAGTGGGTGTATTATAGTATAGCCCTTAGGCAGGGCAGCCAAAAATTGGGAGGCTCCACATTGTCCCTGGGTAGAGACGTGCATGAGGGCCTCAAAACATTAAGTGTCCATTTTAAGGAAGTGGGTGTATTTCAGTATAGCCCTTAGGCAGGGCAGCCAAAAATTGGGAGGCTACACGTTGTCCCTGGGTAGAGACGTGCATGAGGGCCTCAAAACATTGTTCCCATTGCAAAGGAGCGGGTCTCCTGTCGTTGTAATGTCCATTCTGCAAAGAATGGGCGAAAAAATTTACCACTGGGGGTATACCTGAAACAAAGACCTAACTATTGTAACGGTCATCATGATGGCGCATGAGGAGAAGGAGGAGCAGTCCAGCGATTATCCAAAGTCGAGAAGTGTACCCATGGGTGAGTGGAGGTACATGGCAAACTTTAAATTCCGCTCTCATTTGCTGGTGGTGTGGTGAAGTCTGGCCCAATCCAACCCTTGTTCATCTTTATCAGAGTCAGCCTGTCAGCATTTTCAGTTGACAGGCGGGTGCGTTTATCTGTAATGATTCCACCTGCGGCACTAAAAACACGCTCTGACAAAACGCTAGCAGCAGGGCAGGCCAGGACTTCCAAGGCGTAGAGAGCCAATTCATGCCACGTGTCCAGCTTGGATACCCAATAATTGTAAGGCACAGAGGAATGTCGGAGTACAGTTGTTCGATCTGCAAGGTACTCCTTCAGCATCTGGGCAAACTTAGGATTTCTTGTGGCACTACCCCGCACCTCAGGGGCTGTGGTACGTGAGGGGCTGAGAAAACTGTCCCACATCTTAAAGACTGTTCCCCTACCTCTGGCGGATTGGACTTGTGCCTCTCTCGGCTGTACGCCTCGGTTGTCCACTGATTCCTGACCTATGCCGCTAGCGTTTTGTGAGGGGAATGCTTTGCCTACTTCCGTGAGTATGGCCTTCCGAAACTGCTGCATTTTGGTTGACCTCTCATCCACGGGAATAAGAGACAAAAAGTTCTCCTTGTAGCGTGGGTCTAACAGTGTTACCAACCAGTAATGATTGTCGGCCAAGATGTTCTTAACGCGAGGGTCACGAGACAGGCAGCTTACCATAAAGTCAGCCATGTGCGCCAGACTCTTAACAGCCAGGACTTCAGTAGCCTGACCAACAAGATGACTGAACATGCTGTCCTCCTCCTCCTCCTCCTCCTCCTCCTCCTCATCTACCCTGTCCTCTGGCCAGCCACGCTGAATCGAGGATATGACTGGTGTGCATGTCATATCCTCAATTTGGCCGGAGAGTTGCTCCATGTCTTCATCCTCCTCCTCGTCATAGTCCTCCACTGCACGTTGTGATGAGACGAGGCTGGGCTGTGTGTTATCACCCACACCCACTACTGTTTCTTGCTGCAACTCATCGCGCTCCGCCTGCAATGCATCATGTTTGTTTTTCAAAAGGGACCGTTTTAGAAGGCAGAGTAGCGGTATGGTGACGCTAATAATGGCGTCATCACCACTCACCATCTTGGTGGAGTCCTCAAAGTTTTGGAGGATGGTACATAGGTCTGACATCCATCTCCACTCCTCAGGTGTTATGTGTGGAGTTTGACCCATTTCCCGACGGCTTAGGTGATGCAGGTACTCAACAACTGCCCTCTTCTGCTCACATATCCTGACCAACATGTGCAGAGTTGAATTCCAACGCGTGGGGACATCACACACCAGTCTGTGAGCCGGAAGATGCAAACGGCGCTGAAAGCCGGCAAGGCCGGCTGAAGCAGTAGGTGACTTTCGAAAATGTGCAGACAGGCGGCGAACTTTTACCAGCAGATCAGACAGCTCTGGGTATGACTTTATAAACCGCTGAACCACGAGGTTGAGCACATGGGCCACGCATGGAACATGTGTCAGCTGGCCTCGCCTCAAAGCCGCCACCAGGTTCCGGCCATTGTCACAAACGACCTTTCCTGGCTTTAGGTTCAGAGGTGTGAGCCAGTGATCTGCCTGCTGTTTCAGAGCTGTCCACAGCTCTTCTGCATTGTGGGGTTTGTCACCTATGCAGATTAGCTTCAGCACAGCCTGTTGCCGCTTCGCCGAGGCAGTGCTGCAGTGCTTCCAGCTTGTGACTGGTGTGGAGGGCACAGTGGATGAGGATGCGCAGGAGGAGGAGGAGGCTGAAGAGCATGACATTCCGGAGCTGTAGAGTGTGGGTGAAACACTGACTGAGGTAGGGCCTGCAAACCTTGGTGTGGGAAGGACGTGTTCCGTCCCTCGCTCAGACTGGGTCCCAGCTTCCACAATATTAACCCAGTGTGCCGTCAACGAGATGTAGCGGCCTTGCCCGCAAGCACTTGTCCACGTGTCTGTGGTTAGGTGGACTTTGGGTGAAACAGCGTTGTTCAGGGCACGTGTGATGTTTTGTGACACGTGGTTATGCAACGCGGGGACGGCACACCGGGAGAAATAGTGGCGGCTGGGGACCGAGTAACGTGGGACAGCTGCCGCCATCAGGTCACGGAATGCTTCTGTCTCCACCAGCCTAAAAGGCAACATTTCCAGCGCAAGCAGTCGCGAAATGTTAGCATTTAGAACTGTGGCATGTGGGGTGTTGGCAGTGTATTTGCGCCTGCGTTCAAAGGTTTGCTGAATGGATAACTGAACGCTGCGCTGGGACAAGGACGTGCTTGATGATGGTGTTCTTTCTGCGTAGGCAACTGCAGGTGCAGGAGTGGAGGAGGCTTGTTCGCAGGCAGCATGGACAGAGGATTGGCTCGCATGCACAACCAGCGAAGACGTAGCAGTGACATCAGCAAGCACTGCTCCTCGACTCTGTTGTACTTCCCACAAAGTCGGGTGCTTGGCTGACATGTGCCTGATCATGCTGGTGGTGGTCAGGCTGCTAGTTTTGGTACCCCTGCTGATGCTGGCACGGCAGGTGTTGCAAATGGCCTTTTTTGAATCATCTGGATCCAACTTAAAAAACTGCCAGACTCGTGAAGACCTAACATTTGTACAGGCACCTTGTGTCGTCGTGTTGTTACGGGGAACGGTTGCCTGACTTCTGCCTGGGACCACCACCCTGCTTCTTACTGCCTGTTGTGATGCTACGCCTCCCTCCCCCTGTGCACTGCTGTCCTCGCTCTGCATATCCTCCTGCCAGGTTGGGTCAGTTACTGGATCATCCACCACGTCGTCTTCCTCTTCCGCACCCTGCTCCTCCTCCTGACTTGCTGACAATTGTGTCTCATCATCGTCCACCACTTGTTGAGACACGTTGCCAACTTCGTGAGAACGTGGCTGCTCAAATATTTGGCTATCTGTACAGACGATCTCCTCATGACCCACTTCAATATGAGCTGGCGAGAGGCCAGAATGTGTGAATGGAAACGTGAACAGCTCTTCCGAGTGTCCAAGTGTGGGATCATTAATGTCCGAGGAGGACGTGTACTCAGCCTGGTGGTAGGAAGGAGGATCAGGTTCAGAAATGTGCGGTGCAGTATCACGGCTACTGACACTTGACCGTGTGGAAGACAGAGTGTTTGTGGTGGTGCCAATCTGACTGGAAGCATTATCCGCTATCCAACTAACAACCTGTTGACACTGGTCTTGGTTCAAGAGCGGTGTACTGCTGCGGTCCCCAAGAATTTGGGACAGGACGTGCGAGCGACTAGATGTGGCCCTTTGTTGTGGCGAAATTAGAGCTTGCCCACGACCTCGGCCTCTGCCTGCACCACCATCACGTCCACTTCCTTGTTCCTTGCCAATGCCCTTGCGCATTTTGCAATGCTGTGCACTGCTGACGTGTATATTCACTACTTGTGCGTTATATCAAAGTTTCTGGAAATTGCACACCAGTGCACCTGTACGCTGCCACCAACAGGCACACACGTGCGGTTTTAAAAACCAAGCACGGACGCAATAATAACCTAACACAGGTTTTAGGAGCAAAAATTAAGAACTCTGACACTATCAGCCACTGCTGACTGACGTGTATTATACACTACACTTGTGCGTTATATAATAGTTTGGTAAACGCACACCAGTGCACCTGTACGCTGCCACCAACAGGCACACACGTGCGGTTTTAAAAACCAAGCACGGACGCAATAATAACCTAACACAGGTTTTAGGAGCAAAAATTAAGAACTCTGACACTATCAGCCACTGCTGACTGACGTGTATTATACACTACACTTGTGCGTTATATAATAGTTTGGTAAACGCACACCAGTGCACCTGTACGCTGCCACCAACAGGCACACACGTGCGGTTTTAAAAACCAAGCACGGACGCAATAATAACCTAACACAGGTTTTAGGAGCAAAAATTAAGAACTCTGACACTATCAGCCACTGCTGACTGACGTGTATATTCACTACTTGTGCGTTATATCAAAGTTTCTGGAAATTGCACACCAGTGCACCTGTACGCTGCCACCAACAGGCACACACGTGCGGTTTTAAAAACCAAGCACGGACGCAATAATAACCTAACACAGGTTTTAGGAGCAAAAATTAAGAACTCTGACACTATCAGCCACTGCTGACTGACGTGTATTATACACTACACTTGTGCGTTATATAATAGTTTGGTAAACGCACACCAGTGCACCTGTACGCTGCCACCAACAGGCACACACGTGCGGTTTTAAAAACCAAGCACGGACGCAATAATAACCTAACACAGGTTTTAGGAGCAAAAATTAAGAACTCTGACACTATCAGCCACTGCTGACTGACGTGTATTATACACTACACTTGTGCGTTATATAATAGTTTGGTAAACGCACACCAGTGCACCTGTACGCTGCCACCAACAGGCACACACGTGCGGTTTTAAAAACCAAGCACGGACGCAATAATAACCTACTAACAGGTTTTTTTGGGGAGCGACAATTACAGTACAGACAAGTCAGACACTATCTGGACTGTTTTACACTGTGTACACCAGCCCCAGATATGAAGGCTGGTATACGGTCACCACTACCCTGCCTGCCTGCCTGCCTGTATACTGCTACAATAGTCCTGACAAGGACTCTTTTGGTCACTAGCCTGTATTCAGACCTGGCTATACCCTGCCTGTATATAGCAACAATAGTCCTGAGAAGGACTCTGCTACTGTACTCCGACCTGGCTATACCCTGCCTGCCTGTATACAACTAGAATAGTCCTGAGAAGGACTTTTGGTCACACTGTTTGCAGCCCTGCAACTGAAAAAGCTATAAAGGGCCGCAAAGCTTTCCCTGAATCAGCGACACTCTCCCTACACTCACTGTCAGAATAGCTGTGAGCAGAGCACAGCGCGCCGGCCGATATAAAGGCTCGGTGACGCTGTGCAGGCCGGCCAATCACTGCAATTCCACAACTAACAGGGCTGTGGCATTGCAGTGGTCTGCCAGCCAATCCCTGCATGAGGGCTGGCTCTCAAAAGAGCGCCAACATGCAGAAATGAAGACCACGAGTAAAGCACGAGTATCGCGAGATTACTCGGTCCCCGCCGAGCAGCCCGAGTACAGTGATACTCGTGCGAGTACCGAGTAGTGACAAGCATGCTCGCTCATCACTAGAGATGATATTTAATAAAATAAGTAGAAATCCACTAAAAGTTTTGTTTGGTTATCTTGCAATCCCGAGATAATCGTCTCCATGCTCCAAATCCATTTTAAAGCCATTTTTAAGGCATTTCGCGCATACATGAAATGAACACATTTTTCTCCAAAACTATAACAGATGCAAGCTTGTCCTGTTTGGTGGAGATGATATTTAATAAAATAAGTAGAAATCCACTAAAAGTTTTGTTTGGTTATCTTGCAATCCCGAGATAATCGTCTCCATGCTCCAAATCCATTTTAAAGCCATTTTTAAGGCATTTCGCGCATACATGAAATGAACACATTTTTCTCCAAAACTATAACAGATGCAAGCTTGTCCTGTTTGGTGGAGATGATATTTAATAAAATAAGTAGAAATCCACTAAAAGTTTTGTTTGGTTATCTTGCAATCCCGAGATAATCGTCTCCATGCTCCAAATCCATTTTAAAGCCATTTTTAAGGCATTTCGCGCATACATGAAATGAACACATTTTTCTCCAAAACTATAACAGATGCAAGCTTGTCCTGTTTGGTGGAGATGATATTTAATAAAATAAGTAGAAATCCACTAAAAGTTTTGTTTGGTTATCTTGCAATCCCGAGATAATCGTCTCCATGCTCCAAATCTATTTTAAAGCCATTTTTAAGGCATTTCGCGCATACATGAAATGAACACATTTTTCTCCAAAACTATAACAGATGCAAGCTTGTCCTGTTTGGTGGAGATGATATTTAATAAAATAAGTAGAAATCCACTAAAAGTTTTGTTTGGTTATCTTGCAATCCCGAGATAATCGTCTCCATGCTCCAAATCCATTTTAAAGCCATTTTTAAGGCATTTCGCGCATACATGAAATGAACACATTTTTCTCCAAAACTATAACAGGTGCAAGCTTGTCCTGTTTGGTGGAGATGATATTTAATAAAATAAGTAGAAATCCACTAAAAGTTTTGTTTGGTTATCTTGCAATCCCGAGATAATCGTCTCCATGCTCCAAATCCATTTTAAAGCCATTTTTAAGGCATTTCGCGCATACATGAAATGAACACATTTTTCTCCAAAACTATAACAGATGCAAGCTTGTCCTGTTTGGTGGAGATGATATTTAATAAAATAAGTAGAAATCCACTAAAAGTTTTGTTTGGTTATCTTGCAATCCCGAGATAATCGTCTCCATGCTCCAAATCCATTTTAAAGCCATTTTTAAGGCATTTCGCGCATACATGAAATGAACACATTTTTCTCCAAAACTATAACAGATGCAAGCTTGTCCTGTTTGGTGGAGATGATATTTAATAAAATAAGTAGAAATCCACTAAAAGTTTTGTTTGGTTATCTTGCAATCCCGAGATAATCGTCTCCATGCTCCAAATCCATTTTAAAGCCATTTTTAAGGCATTTCGCGCATACATGAAATGAACACATTTTTCTCCAAAACTATAACAGATGCAAGCTTGTCCTGTTTGGTGGAGATGATATTTAATAAAATAAGTAGAAATCCACTAAAAGTTTTGTTTGGTTATCTTGCAATCCCGAGATAATCGTCTCCATGCTCCAAATCCATTTTAAAGCCATTTTTAAGGCATTTCGCGCATACATGAAATGAACACATTTTTCTCCAAAACTATAACAGATGCAAGCTTGTCCTGTTTGGTGGAGATGATATTTAATAAAATAAGTAGAAATCCACTAAAAGTTTTGTTTGGTTATCTTGCAATCCCGAGATAATCGTCTCCATGCTCCAAATCCATTTTAAAGCCATTTTTAAGGCATTTCGCGCATACATGAAATGAACACATTTTTCTCCAAAACTATAACAGATGCAAGCTTGTCCTGTTTGGTGGAGATGATATTTAATAAAATAAGTAGAAATCCACTAAAAGTTTTGTTTGGTTATCTTGCAATCCCGAGATAATCGTCTCCATGCTCCAAATCCATTTTAAAGCCATTTTTAAGGCATTTCGCGCATACATGAAATGAACACATTTTTCTCCAAAACTATAACAGATGCAAGCTTGTCCTGTTTGGTGGAGATGATATTTAATAAAATAAGTAGAAATCCACTAAAAGTTTTGTTTGGTTATCTTGCAATCCCGAGATAATCGTCTCCATGCTCCAAATCCATTTTAAAGCCATTTTTAAGGCATTTCGCGCATACATGAAATGAACACATTTTTCTCCAAAACTATAACAGATGCAAGCTTGTCCTGTTTGGTGGAGATGATATTTAATAAAATAAGTAGAAATCCACTAAAAGTTTTGTTTGGTTATCTTGCAATCCCGAGATAATCGTCTCCATGCTCCAAATCCATTTTAAAGCCATTTTTAAGGCATTTCGCGCATACATGAAATGAACACATTTTTCTCCAAAACTATAACAGATGCAAGCTTGTCCTGTTTGGTGGAGATGATATTTAATAAAATAAGTAGAAATCCACTAAAAGTTTTGTTTGGTTATCTTGCAATCCCGAGATAATCGTCTCCATGCTCCAAATCCATTTTAAAGCCATTTTTAAGGCATTTCGCGCATACATGAAATGAACACATTTTTCTCCAAAACTATAACAGATGCAAGCTTGTCCTGTTTGGTGGAGATGATATTTAATAAAATAAGTAGAAATCCACTAAAAGTTTTGTTTGGTTATCTTGCAATCCCGAGATAATCGTCTCCATGCTCCAAATCTATTTTAAAGCCATTTTTAAGGCATTTCGCGCATACATGAAATGCACACATTTTTCTCCAAAACTATAACAGATGCAAGCTTGTCCTGTTTGGTGGAGATGATATTTAATAAAATAAGTAGAAATCCACTAAAAGTTTTGTTTGGTTATCTTGCAAACCCGAGATAATCGTCTCCATGCTCCAAATCCATTTTAAAGCCATTTTTAAGGCATTTCGCGCATACATGAAATGAACACATTTTTCTCCAAAACTATAACAGATGCAAGCTTGTCCTGTTTGGTGGAGATGATATTTAATAAAATAAGTAGAAATCCACTAAAAGTTTTGTTTGGTTATCTTGCAATCCCGAGATAATCGTCTCCATGCTCCAAATCCATTTTAAAGCCATTTTTAAGGCATTTCGCGCATACATGAAATGAACACATTTTTCTCCAAAACTATAACAGATGCAAGCTTGTCCTGTTTGGTGGAGATGATATTTAATAAAATAAGTAGAAATCCACTAAAAGTTTTGTTTGGTTATCTTGCAATCCCGAGATAATCGTCTCCATGCTCCAAATCCATTTTAAAGCCATTTTTAAGGCATTTCGCGCATACATGAAATGAACACATTTTTCTCCAAAACTATAACAGATGCAAGCTTGTCCTGTTTGGTGGAGATGATATTTAATAAAATAAGTAGAAATCCACTAAAAGTTTTGTTTGGTTATCTTGCAATCCCGAGATAATCGTCTCCATGCTCCAAATCCATTTTAAAGCCATTTTTAAGGCATTTCGCGCATACATGAAATGAACACATTTTTCTCCAAAACTATAACAGATGCAAGCTTGTCCTGTTTGGTGGAGATGATATTTAATAAAATAAGTAGAAATCCACTAAAAGTTTTGTTTGGTTATCTTGCAATCCCGAGATAATCGTCTCCATGCTCCAAATCCATTTTAAAGCCATTTTTAAGGCATTTCGCGCATACATGAAATGAACACATTTTTCTCCAAAACTATAACAGATGCAAGCTTGTCCTGTTTGGTGGAGATGATATTTAATAAAATAAGTAGAAATCCACTAAAAGTTTTGTTTGGTTATCTTGCAATCCCGAGATAATCGTCTCCATGCTCCAAATCCATTTTAAAGCCATTTTTAAGGCATTTCGCGCATACATGAAATGAACACATTTTTCTCCAAAACTATAACAGATGGCTTGTCCTGTTTGGTGGAGATGATATTTAATAAAATAAGTAGAAATCCACTAAAAGTTTTGTTTGGTTATCTTGCAATCCCGAGATAATCGTCTCCATGCTCCAAATCCATTTTAAAGCCATTTTTAAGGCCATTTCGCGCATACATGAAATGAACACATTTTTCTCCAAAACCTATAACAGATGCAAGCTTGTCCTGTTTGGTGGAGATGATATTTAATAAAATAAGTAGAAATCCACTAAAAGTTTTGTTTGGTTATCTTGCAATCCCGAGATAATCGTCTCCATGCTCCAAATCCATTTTAAAGCCATTTTTAAGGGCATTTCGCGCATACATGAAATGAACACATTTTTCTCCAAAACTATAACAGATGCAAGCTTGTCCTGTTTGGTGGAGATGATATTTAATAAAATAAGTAGAAATCCACTAAAAGTTTTGTTTGGTTATCTTGCAATCCCGAGATAATCGTCTCCATGCTCCAAATCCATTTTAAAGCCATTTTTAAGGCATTTCGCGCATACATGAAATGAACACATTTTTCTCCAAAACTATAACAGATGCAAGCTTGTCCTGTTTGGTGGAGATGATATTTAATAAAATAAGTAGAAATCCACTAAAAGTTTTGTTTGGTTATATTGCAATCCCGAGATAATCGTCTCCATGCTCCAAATCCATTTTAAAGCCATTTTTAAGGCATTTCGCGCATACATGAAATGAACACATTTTTCTCCAAAACTATAACAGATGCAAGCTTGTCCTGTTTGGTGGAGATGATATTTAATAAAATAAGTAGAAATCCACTAAAAGTTTTGTTTGGTTATCTTGCAATCCCGAGATAATCGTCTCCATGCTCCAAATCCATTTTAAAGCCATTTTTAAGGCATTTCGCGCATACATGAAATGAACACATTTTTCTCCAAAACTATAACAGATGCAAGCTTGTCCTGTTTGGTGGAGATGATATTTAATAAAATAAGTAGAAATCCACTAAAAGTATTGTTTGGTTATCTTGCAATCCCGAGATAATCGTCTCCATGCTCCAAATCCATTTTAAAGCCATTTTTAAGGCATTTCGCGCATACATGAAATGAACACATTTTTCTCCAAAACTATAACAGATGCAAGCTTGTCCTGTTTGGTGGAGATGATATTTAATAAAATAAGTAGAAATCCACTAAAAGTTTTGTTTGGTTATCTTGCAATCCCGAGATAATCGTCTCCATGCTCCAAATCCATTTTAAAGCCATTTTTAAGGCATTTCGCGCATACATGAAATGAACACATTTTTCTCCAAAACTATAACAGATGCAAGCTTGTCCTGTTTGGTGGAGATGATATTTAATAAAATAAGTAGAAATCCACTAAAAGTTTTGTTTGGTTATCTTGCAATCCCGAGATAATCGTCTCCATGCTCCAAATCCATTTTAAAGCCATTTTTAAGGCATTTCGCGCATACATGAAATGAACACATTTTTCTCCAAAACTATAACAGATGCAAGCTTGTCCTGTTTGGTGGAGATGATATTTAATAAAATAAGTAGAAATCCACTAAAAGTTTTGTTTGGTTATCTTGCAATCCCGAGATAATCGTCTCCATGCTCCAAATCCATTTTAAAGCCATTTTTAAGGCATTTCGCGCATACATGAAATGAACACATTTTTCTCCAAAACTATAACAGATGCAAGCTTGTCCTGTTTGGTGGAGATGATATTTAATAAAATAAGTAGAAATCCACTAAAAGTTTTGTTTGGTTATCTTGCAATCCCGAGATAATCGTCTCCATGCTCCAAATCCATTTTAAAGCCATTTTTAAGGCATTTCGCGCATACATGAAATGAACACATTTTTCTCCAAAACTATAACAGATGCAAGCTTGTCCTGTTTGGTGGAGATGATATTTAATAAAATAAGTAGAAATCCACTAAAAGTTTTGTTTGGTTATCTTGCAATCCCGAGATAATCGTCTCCATGCTCCAAATCCATTTTAAAGCCATTTTTAAGGCATTTCGCGCATACATGAAATGAACACATTTTTCTCCAAAACTATAACAGATGCAAGCTTGTCCTGTTTGGTGGAGATGATATTTAATAAAATAAGTAGAAATCCACTAAAAGTTTTGTTTGGTTATCTTGCAATCCCGAGATAATCGTCTCCATGCTCCAAATCCATTTTAAAGCCATTTTTAAGGCATTTCGCGCATACATGAAATGAACACATTTTTCTCCAAAACTATAACAGATGCAAGCTTGTCCTGTTTTCTGGTTATCTTGCCACTCCCGACCACGATAATCGGTCTCCATGCTCCAATCCATATATAGTCTACACGTCTCATGCTCCAAATCCATTTTAAAGCCACTTTTTAAGGCATTTCGCCGCTATACATGAAATGAACACCAATCTTTTTCTCCTCAAAACTATAACAGATGCAAGCTTGTCCTGTTTGGGTGGAGATGATATTTAAATAAAATAAGTAGAAATCCACTAAAAGTTTTGTTTGGTTATCTTGCAATCCCGAGATAATCGTCTCCATGCTCCAAATCCATTTTAAAGCCATTTTTAAGGCATTTCGCGCATACATGAAATGAACACATTTTTCTCCAAAACTATAACAGATGCAAGCTTGTCCTGTTTGGTGGAGATGATATTTAATAAAATAAGTAGAAATCCACTAAAAGTTTTGTTTGGTTATCTTGCAATCCCGAGATAATCGTCTCCATGCTCCAAATCCATTTTAAAGCCATTTTTAAGGCATTTCGCGCATACATGAAATGAACACATTTTTCTCCAAAACTATAACAGATGCAAGCTTGTCCTGTTTGGTGGAGATGATATTTAATAAAATAAGTAGAAATCCACTAAAAGTTTTGTTTGGTTATCTTGCAATCCCGAGATAATCGTCTCCATGCTCCAAATCCATTTTAAAGCCATTTTTAAGGCATTTCGCGCATACATGAAATGAACACATTTTTCTCCAAAACTATAACAGATGCAAGCTTGTCCTGTTTGGTGGAGATGATATTTAATAAAATAAGTAGAAATCCACTAAAAGTTTTGTTTGGTTATCTTGCAATCCCGAGATAATCGTCTCCATGCTCCAAATCCATTTTAAAGCCATTTTTAAGGCATTTCGCGCATACATGAAATGAACACATTTTTCTCCAAAACTATAACAGATGCAAGCTTGTCCTGTTTGGTGGAGATGATATTTAATAAAATAAGTAGAAATCCACTAAAAGTTTTGTTTGGTTATCTTGCAATCCCGAGATAATCGTCTCCATGCTCCAAATCCATTTTAAAGCCATTTTTAAGGCATTTCGCGCATACATGAAATGAACACATTTTTCTCCAAAACTATAACAGATGCAAGCTTGTCCTGTTTGGTGGAGATGATATTTAATAAAATAAGTAGAAATCCACTAAAAGTTTTGTTTGGTTATCTTGCAATCCCGAGATAATCGTCTCCATGCTCCAAATCCATTTTAAAGCCATTTTTAAGGCATTTCGCGCATACATGAAATGAACACATTTTTCTCCAAAACTATAACAGATGCAAGCTTGTCCTGTTTGGTGGAGATGATATTTAATAAAATAAGTAGAAATCCACTAAAAGTTTTGTTTGGTTATCTTGCAATCCCGAGATAATCGTCTCCATGCTCCAAATCCATTTTAAAGCCATTTTTAAGGCATTTCGCGCATACATGAAATGAACACATTTTTCTCCAAAACTATAACAGATGCAAGCTTGTCCTGTTTGGTGGAGATGATATTTAATAAAATAAGTAGAAATCCACTAAAAGTTTTGTTTGGTTATCTTGCAATCCCGAGATAATCGTCTCCATGCTCCAAATCCATTTTAAAGCCATTTTTAAGGCATTTCGCGCATACATGAAATGAACACATTTTTCTCCAAAACTATAACAGATGCAAGCTTGTCCTGTTTGGTGGAGATGATATTTAATAAAATAAGTAGAAATCCACTAAAAGTTTTGTTTGGTTATCTTGCAATCCCGAGATAATCGTCTCCATGCTCCAAATCCATTTTAAAGCCATTTTTAAGGCATTTCGCGCATACATGAAATGAACACATTTTTCTCCAAAACTATAACAGATGCAAGCTTGTCCTGTTTGGTGGAGATGATATTTAATAAAATAAGTAGAAATCCACTAAAAGTTTTGTTTGGTTATCTTGCAATCCCGAGATAATCGTCTCCATGCTCCAAATCCATTTTAAAGCCATTTTTAAGGCATTTCGCGCATACATGAAATGAACACATTTTTCTCCAAAACTATAACAGATGCAAGCTTGTCCTGTTTGGTGGAGATGATATTTAATAAAATAAGTAGAAATCCACTAAAAGTTTTGTTTGGTTATCTTGCAATCCCGAGATAATCGTCTCCATGCTCCAAATCCATTTTAAAGCCATTTTTAAGGCATTTCGCGCATACATGAAATGAACACATTTTTCTCCAAAACTATAACAGATGCAAGCTTGTCCTGTTTGGTGGAGATGATATTTAATAAAATAAGTAGAAATCCACTAAAAGTTTTGTTTGGTTATCTTGCAATCCCGAGATAATCGTCTCCATGCTCCAAATCCATTTTAAAGCCATTTTTAAGGCATTTCGCGCATACATGAAATGAACACATTTTTCTCCAAAACTATAACAGATGCAAGCTTGTCCTGTTTGGTGGAGATGATATTTAATAAAATAAGTAGAAATCCACTAAAAGTTTTGTTTGGTTATCTTGCAATCCCGAGATAATCGTCTCCATGCTCCAAATCCATTTTAAAGCCATTTTTAAGGCATTTCGCGCATACATGAAATGAACACATTTTTCTCCAAAACTATAACAGATGCAAGCTTGTCCTGTTTGGTGGAGATGATATTTAATAAAATAAGTAGAAATCCACTAAAAGTTTTGTTTGGTTATCTTGCAATCCCGAGATAATCGTCTCCATGCTCCAAATCCATTTTAAAGCCATTTTTAAGGCATTTCGCGCATACATGAAATGAACACATTTTTCTCCAAAACTATAACAGATGCAAGCTTGTCCTGTTTGGTGGAGATGATATTTAATAAAATAAGTAGAAATCCACTAAAAGTTTTGTTTGGTTATCTTGCAATCCCGAGATAATCGTCTCCATGCTCCAAATCCATTTTAAAGCCATTTTTAAGGCATTTCGCGCATACATGAAATGAACACATTTTTCTCCAAAACTATAACAGATGCAAGCTTGTCCTGTTTGGTGGAGATGATATTTAATAAAATAAGTAGAAATCCACTAAAAGTTTTGTTTGGTTATCTTGCAATCCCGAGATAATCGTCTCCATGCTCCAAATCCATTTTAAAGCCATTTTTAAGGCATTTCGCGCATACATGAAATGAACACATTTTTCTCCAAAACTATAACAGATGCAAGCTTGTCCTGTTTGGTGGAGATGATATTTAATAAAATAAGTAGAAATCCACTAAAAGTTTTGTTTGGTTATCTTGCAATCCCGAGATAATCGTCTCCATGCTCCAAATCCATTTTAAAGCCATTTTTAAGGCATTTCGCGCATACATGAAATGAACACATTTTTCTCCAAAACTATAACAGATGCAAGCTTGTCCTGTTTGGTGGAGATGATATTTAATAAAATAAGTAGAAATCCACTAAAAGTTTTGTTTGGTTATCTTGCAATCCCGAGATAATCGTCTCCATGCTCCAAATCCATTTTAAAGCCATTTTTAAGGCATTTCGCGCATACATGAAATGAACACATTTTTCTCCAAAACTATAACAGATGCAAGCTTGTCCTGTTTGGTGGAGATGATATTTAATAAAATAAGTAGAAATCCACTAAAAGTTTTGTTTGGTTATCTTGCAATCCCGAGATAATCGTCTCCATGCTCCAAATCCATTTTAAAGCCATTTTTAAGGCATTTCGCGCATACATGAAATGAACACATTTTTCTCCAAAACTATAACAGATGCAAGCTTGTCCTGTTTGGTGGAGATGATATTTAATAAAATAAGTAGAAATCCACTAAAAGTTTTGTTTGGTTATCTTGCAATCCCGAGATAATCGTCTCCATGCTCCAAATCCATTTTAAAGCCATTTTTAAGGCATTTCGCGCATACATGAAATGAACACATTTTTCTCCAAAACTATAACAGATGCAAGCTTGTCCTGTTTGGTGGAGATGATATTTAATAAAATAAGTAGAAATCCACTAAAAGTTTTGTTTGGTTATCTTGCAATCCCGAGATAATCGTCTCCATGCTCCAAATCCATTTTAAAGCCATTTTTAAGGCATTTCGCGCATACATGAAATGAACACATTTTTCTCCAAAACTATAACAGATGCAAGCTTGTCCTGTTTGGTGGAGATGATATTTAATAAAATAAGTAGAAATCCACTAAAAGTTTTGTTTGGTTATCTTGCAATCCCGAGATAATCGTCTCCATGCTCCAAATCCATTTTAAAGCCATTTTTAAGGCATTTCGCGCATACATGAAATGAACACATTTTTCTCCAAAACTATAACAGATGCAAGCTTGTCCTGTTTGGTGGAGATGATATTTAATAAAATAAGTAGAAATCCACTAAAAGTTTTGTTTGGTTATCTTGCAATCCCGAGATAATCGTCTCCATGCTCCAAATCCATTTTAAAGCCATTTTTAAGGCATTTCGCGCATACATGAAATGAACACATTTTTCTCCAAAACTATAACAGATGCAAGCTTGTCCTGTTTGGTGGAGATGATATTTAATAAAATAAGTAGAAATCCACTAAAAGTTTTGTTTGGTTATCTTGCAATCCCGAGATAATCGTCTCCATGCTCCAAATCCATTTTAAAGCCATTTTTAAGGCATTTCGCGCATACATGAAATGAACACATTTTTCTCCAAAACTATAACAGATGCAAGCTTGTCCTGTTTGGTGGAGATGATATTTAATAAAATAAGTAGAAATCCACTAAAAGTTTTGTTTGGTTATCTTGCAATCCCGAGATAATCGTCTCCATGCTCCAAATCCATTTTAAAGCCATTTTTAAGGCATTTCGCGCATACATGAAATGAACACATTTTTCTCCAAAACTATAACAGATGCAAGCTTGTCCTGTTTGGTGGAGATGATATTTAATAAAATAAGTAGAAATCCACTAAAAGTTTTGTTTGGTTATCTTGCAATCCCGAGATAATCGTCTCCATGCTCCAAATCCATTTTAAAGCCATTTTTAAGGCATTTCGCGCATACATGAAATGAACACATTTTTCTCCAAAACTATAACAGATGCAAGCTTGTCCTGTTTGGTGGAGATGATATTTAATAAAATAAGTAGAAATCCACTAAAAGTTTTGTTTGGTTATCTTGCAATCCCGAGATAATCGTCTCCATGCTCCAAATCCATTTTAAAGCCATTTTTAAGGCATTTCGCGCATACATGAAATGAACACATTTTTCTCCAAAACTATAACAGATGCAAGCTTGTCCTGTTTGGTGGAGATGATATTTAATAAAATAAGTAGAAATCCACTAAAAGTTTTGTTTGGTTATCTTGCAATCCCGAGATAATCGTCTCCATGCTCCAAATCCATTTTAAAGCCATTTTTAAGGCATTTCGCGCATACATGAAATGAACACATTTTTCTCCAAAACTATAACAGATGCAAGCTTGTCCTGTTTGGTGGAGATGATATTTAATAAAATAAGTAGAAATCCACTAAAAGTTTTGTTTGGTTATCTTGCAATCCCGAGATAATCGTCTCCATGCTCCAAATCCATTTTAAAGCCATTTTTAAGGCATTTCGCGCATACATGAAATGAACACATTTTTCTCCAAAACTATAACAGATGCAAGCTTGTCCTGTTTGGTGGAGATGATATTTAATAAAATAAGTAGAAATCCACTAAAAGTTTTGTTTGGTTATCTTGCAATCCCGAGATAATCGTCTCCATGCTCCAAATCCATTTTAAAGCCATTTTTAAGGCATTTCGCGCATACATGAAATGAACACATTTTTCTCCAAAACTATAACAGATGCAAGCTTGTCCTGTTTGGTGGAGATGATATTTAATAAAATAAGTAGAAATCCACTAAAAGTTTTGTTTGGTTATCTTGCAATCCCGAGATAATCGTCTCCATGCTCCAAATCCATTTTAAAGCCATTTTTAAGGCATTTCGCGCATACATGAAATGAACACATTTTTCTCCAAAACTATAACAGATGCAAGCTTGTCCTGTTTGGTGGAGATGATATTTAATAAAATAAGTAGAAATCCACTAAAAGTTTTGTTTGGTTATCTTGCAATCCCGAGATAATCGTCTCCATGCTCCAAATCCATTTTAAAGCCATTTTTAAGGCATTTCGCGCATACATGAAATGAACACATTTTTCTCCAAAACTATAACAGATGCAAGCTTGTCCTGTTTGGTGGAGATGATATTTAATAAAATAAGTAGAAATCCACTAAAAGTTTTGTTTGGTTATCTTGCAATCCCGAGATAATCGTCTCCATGCTCCAAATCCATTTTAAAGCCATTTTTAAGGCATTTCGCGCATACATGAAATGAACACATTTTTCTCCAAAACTATAACAGATGCAAGCTTGTCCTGTTTGGTGGAGATGATATTTAATAAAATAAGTAGAAATCCACTAAAAGTTTTGTTTGGTTATCTTGCAATCCCGAGATAATCGTCTCCATGCTCCAAATCCATTTTAAAGCCATTTTTAAGGCATTTCGCGCATACATGAAATGAACACATTTTTCTCCAAAACTATAACAGATGCAAGCTTGTCCTGTTTGGTGGAGATGATATTTAATAAAATAAGTAGAAATCCACTAAAAGTTTTGTTTGGTTATCTTGCAATCCCGAGATAATCGTCTCCATGCTCCAAATCCATTTTAAAGCCATTTTTAAGGCATTTCGCGCATACATGAAATGAACACATTTTTCTCCAAAACTATAACAGATGCAAGCTTGTCCTGTTTGGTGGAGATGATATTTAATAAAATAAGTAGAAATCCACTAAAAGTTTTGTTTGGTTATCTTGCAATCCCGAGATAATCGTCTCCATGCTCCAAATCCATTTTAAAGCCATTTTTAAGGCATTTCGCGCATACATGAAATGAACACATTTTTCTCCAAAACTATAACAGATGCAAGCTTGTCCTGTTTGGTGGAGATGATATTTAATAAAATAAGTAGAAATCCACTAAAAGTTTTGTTTGGTTATCTTGCAATCCCGAGATAATCGTCTCCATGCTCCAAATCCATTTTAAAGCCATTTTTAAGGCATTTCGCGCATACATGAAATGAACACATTTTTCTCCAAAACTATAACAGATGCAAGCTTGTCCTGTTTGGTGGAGATGATATTTAATAAAATAAGTAGAAATCCACTAAAAGTTTTGTTTGGTTATCTTGCAATCCCGAGATAATCGTCTCCATGCTCCAAATCCATTTTAAAGCCATTTTTAAGGCATTTCGCGCATACATGAAATGAACACATTTTTCTCCAAAACTATAACAGATGCAAGCTTGTCCTGTTTGGTGGAGATGATATTTAATAAAATAAGTAGAAATCCACTAAAAGTTTTGTTTGGTTATCTTGCAATCCCGAGATAATCGTCTCCATGCTCCAAATCCATTTTAAAGCCATTTTTAAGGCATTTCGCGCATACATGAAATGAACACATTTTTCTCCAAAACTATAACAGATGCAAGCTTGTCCTGTTTGGTGGAGATGATATTTAATAAAATAAGTAGAAATCCACTAAAAGTTTTGTTTGGTTATCTTGCAATCCCGAGATAATCGTCTCCATGCTCCAAATCCATTTTAAAGCCATTTTTAAGGCATTTCGCGCATACATGAAATGAACACATTTTTCTCCAAAACTATAACAGATGCAAGCTTGTCCTGTTTGGTGGAGATGATATTTAATAAAATAAGTAGAAATCCACTAAAAGTTTTGTTTGGTTATCTTGCAATCCCGAGATAATCGTCTCCATGCTCCAAATCCATTTTAAAGCCATTTTTAAGGCATTTCGCGCATACATGAAATGAACACATTTTTCTCCAAAACTATAACAGATGCAAGCTTGTCCTGTTTGGTGGAGATGATATTTAATAAAATAAGTAGAAATCCACTAAAAGTTTTGTTTGGTTATCTTGCAATCCCGAGATAATCGTCTCCATGCTCCAAATCCATTTTAAAGCCATTTTTAAGGCATTTCGCGCATACATGAAATGAACACATTTTTCTCCAAAACTATAACAGATGCAAGCTTGTCCTGTTTGGTGGAGATGATATTTAATAAAATAAGTAGAAATCCACTAAAAGTTTTGTTTGGTTATCTTGCAATCCCGAGATAATCGTCTCCATGCTCCAAATCCATTTTAAAGCCATTTTTAAGGCATTTCGCGCATACATGAAATGAACACATTTTTCTCCAAAACTATAACAGATGCAAGCTTGTCCTGTTTGGTGGAGATGATATTTAATAAAATAAGTAGAAATCCACTAAAAGTTTTGTTTGGTTATCTTGCAATCCCGAGATAATCGTCTCCATGCTCCAAATCCATTTTAAAGCCATTTTTAAGGCATTTCGCGCATACATGAAATGAACACATTTTTCTCCAAAACTATAACAGATGCAAGCTTGTCCTGTTTGGTGGAGATGATATTTAATAAAATAAGTAGAAATCCACTAAAAGTTTTGTTTGGTTATCTTGCAATCCCGAGATAATCGTCTCCATGCTCCAAATCCATTTTAAAGCCATTTTTAAGGCATTTCGCGCATACATGAAATGAACACATTTTTCTCCAAAACTATAACAGATGCAAGCTTGTCCTGTTTGGTGGAGATGATATTTAATAAAATAAGTAGAAATCCACTAAAAGTTTTGTTTGGTTATCTTGCAATCCCGAGATAATCGTCTCCATGCTCCAAATCCATTTTAAAGCCATTTTTAAGGCATTTCGCGCATACATGAAATGAACACATTTTTCTCCAAAACTATAACAGATGCAAGCTTGTCCTGTTTGGTGGAGATGATATTTAATAAAATAAGTAGAAATCCACTAAAAGTTTTGTTTGGTTATCTTGCAATCCCGAGATAATCGTCTCCATGCTCCAAATCCATTTTAAAGCCATTTTTAAGGCATTTCGCGCATACATGAAATGAACACATTTTTCTCCAAAACTATAACAGATGCAAGCTTGTCCTGTTTGGTGGAGATGATATTTAATAAAATAAGTAGAAATCCACTAAAAGTTTTGTTTGGTTATCTTGCAATCCCGAGATAATCGTCTCCATGCTCCAAATCCATTTTAAAGCCATTTTTAAGGCATTTCGCGCATACATGAAATGAACACATTTTTCTCCAAAACTATAACAGATGCAAGCTTGTCCTGTTTGGTGGAGATGATATTTAATAAAATAAGTAGAAATCCACTAAAAGTTTTGTTTGGTTATCTTGCAATCCCGAGATAATCGTCTCCATGCTCCAAATCCATTTTAAAGCCATTTTTAAGGCATTTCGCGCATACATGAAATGAACACATTTTTCTCCAAAACTATAACAGATGCAAGCTTGTCCTGTTTGGTGGAGATGATATTTAATAAAATAAGTAGAAATCCACTAAAAGTTTTGTTTGGTTATCTTGCAATCCCGAGATAATCGTCTCCATGCTCCAAATCCATTTTAAAGCCATTTTTAAGGCATTTCGCGCATACATGAAATGAACACATTTTTCTCCAAAACTATAACAGATGCAAGCTTGTCCTGTTTGGTGGAGATGATATTTAATAAAATAAGTAGAAATCCACTAAAAGTTTTGTTTGGTTATCTTGCAATCCCGAGATAATCGTCTCCATGCTCCAAATCCATTTTAAAGCCATTTTTAAGGCATTTCGCGCATACATGAAATGAACACATTTTTCTCCAAAACTATAACAGATGCAAGCTTGTCCTGTTTGGTGGAGATGATATTTAATAAAATAAGTAGAAATCCACTAAAAGTTTTGTTTGGTTATCTTGCAATCCCGAGATAATCGTCTCCATGCTCCAAATCCATTTTAAAGCCATTTTTAAGGCATTTCGCGCATACATGAAATGAACACATTTTTCTCCAAAACTATAACAGATGCAAGCTTGTCCTGTTTGGTGGAGATGATATTTAATAAAATAAGTAGAAATCCACTAAAAGTTTTGTTTGGTTATCTTGCAATCCCGAGATAATCGTCTCCATGCTCCAAATCCATTTTAAAGCCATTTTTAAGGCATTTCGCGCATACATGAAATGAACACATTTTTCTCCAAAACTATAACAGATGCAAGCTTGTCCTGTTTGGTGGAGATGATATTTAATAAAATAAGTAGAAATCCACTAAAAGTTTTGTTTGGTTATCTTGCAATCCCGAGATAATCGTCTCCATGCTCCAAATCCATTTTAAAGCCATTTTTAAGGCATTTCGCGCATACATGAAATGAACACATTTTTCTCCAAAACTATAACAGATGCAAGCTTGTCCTGTTTGGTGGAGATGATATTTAATAAAATAAGTAGAAATCCACTAAAAGTTTTGTTTGGTTATCTTGCAATCCCGAGATAATCGTCTCCATGCTCCAAATCCATTTTAAAGCCATTTTTAAGGCATTTCGCGCATACATGAAATGAACACATTTTTCTCCAAAACTATAACAGATGCAAGCTTGTCCTGTTTGGTGGAGATGATATTTAATAAAATAAGTAGAAATCCACTAAAAGTTTTGTTTGGTTATCTTGCAATCCCGAGATAATCGTCTCCATGCTCCAAATCCATTTTAAAGCCATTTTTAAGGCATTTCGCGCATACATGAAATGAACACATTTTTCTCCAAAACTATAACAGATGCAAGCTTGTCCTGTTTGGTGGAGATGATATTTAATAAAATAAGTAGAAATCCACTAAAAGTTTTGTTTGGTTATCTTGCAATCCCGAGATAATCGTCTCCATGCTCCAAATCCATTTTAAAGCCATTTTTAAGGCATTTCGCGCATACATGAAATGAACACATTTTTCTCCAAAACTATAACAGATGCAAGCTTGTCCTGTTTGGTGGAGATGATATTTAATAAAATAAGTAGAAATCCACTAAAAGTTTTGTTTGGTTATCTTGCAATCCCGAGATAATCGTCTCCATGCTCCAAATCCATTTTAAAGCCATTTTTAAGGCATTTCGCGCATACATGAAATGAACACATTTTTCTCCAAAACTATAACAGATGCAAGCTTGTCCTGTTTGGTGGAGATGATATTTAATAAAATAAGTAGAAATCCACTAAAAGTTTTGTTTGGTTATCTTGCAATCCCGAGATAATCGTCTCCATGCTCCAAATCCATTTTAAAGCCATTTTTAAGGCATTTCGCGCATACATGAAATGAACACATTTTTCTCCAAAACTATAACAGATGCAAGCTTGTCCTGTTTGGTGGAGATGATATTTAATAAAATAAGTAGAAATCCACTAAAAGTTTTGTTTGGTTATCTTGCAATCCCGAGATAATCGTCTCCATGCTCCAAATCCATTTTAAAGCCATTTTTAAGGCATTTCGCGCATACATGAAATGAACACATTTTTCTCCAAAACTATAACAGATGCAAGCTTGTCCTGTTTGGTGGAGATGATATTTAATAAAATAAGTAGAAATCCACTAAAAGTTTTGTTTGGTTATCTTGCAATCCCGAGATAATCGTCTCCATGCTCCAAATCCATTTTAAAGCCATTTTTAAGGCATTTCGCGCATACATGAAATGAACACATTTTTCTCCAAAACTATAACAGATGCAAGCTTGTCCTGTTTGGTGGAGATGATATTTAATAAAATAAGTAGAAATCCACTAAAAGTTTTGTTTGGTTATCTTGCAATCCCGAGATAATCGTCTCCATGCTCCAAATCCATTTTAAAGCCATTTTTAAGGCATTTCGCGCATACATGAAATGAACACATTTTTCTCCAAAACTATAACAGATGCAAGCTTGTCCTGTTTGGTGGAGATGATATTTAATAAAATAAGTAGAAATCCACTAAAAGTTTTGTTTGGTTATCTTGCAATCCCGAGATAATCGTCTCCATGCTCCAAATCCATTTTAAAGCCATTTTTAAGGCATTTCGCGCATACATGAAATGAACACATTTTTCTCCAAAACTATAACAGATGCAAGCTTGTCCTGTTTGGTGGAGATGATATTTAATAAAATAAGTAGAAATCCACTAAAAGTTTTGTTTGGTTATCTTGCAATCCCGAGATAATCGTCTCCATGCTCCAAATCCATTTTAAAGCCATTTTTAAGGCATTTCGCGCATACATGAAATGAACACATTTTTCTCCAAAACTATAACAGATGCAAGCTTGTCCTGTTTGGTGGAGATGATATTTAATAAAATAAGTAGAAATCCACTAAAAGTTTTGTTTGGTTATCTTGCAATCCCGAGATAATCGTCTCCATGCTCCAAATCCATTTTAAAGCCATTTTTAAGGCATTTCGCGCATACATGAAATGAACACATTTTTCTCCAAAACTATAACAGATGCAAGCTTGTCCTGTTTGGTGGAGATGATATTTAATAAAATAAGTAGAAATCCACTAAAAGTTTTGTTTGGTTATCTTGCAATCCCGAGATAATCGTCTCCATGCTCCAAATCCATTTTAAAGCCATTTTTAAGGCATTTCGCGCATACATGAAATGAACACATTTTTCTCCAAAACTATAACAGATGCAAGCTTGTCCTGTTTGGTGGAGATGATATTTAATAAAATAAGTAGAAATCCACTAAAAGTTTTGTTTGGTTATCTTGCAATCCCGAGATAATCGTCTCCATGCTCCAAATCCATTTTAAAGCCATTTTTAAGGCATTTCGCGCATACATGAAATGAACACATTTTTCTCCAAAACTATAACAGATGCAAGCTTGTCCTGTTTGGTGGAGATGATATTTAATAAAATAAGTAGAAATCCACTAAAAGTTTTGTTTGGTTATCTTGCAATCCCGAGATAATCGTCTCCATGCTCCAAATCCATTTTAAAGCCATTTTTAAGGCATTTCGCGCATACATGAAATGAACACATTTTTCTCCAAAACTATAACAGATGCAAGCTTGTCCTGTTTGGTGGAGATGATATTTAATAAAATAAGTAGAAATCCACTAAAAGTTTTGTTTGGTTATCTTGCAATCCCGAGATAATCGTCTCCATGCTCCAAATCCATTTTAAAGCCATTTTTAAGGCATTTCGCGCATACATGAAATGAACACATTTTTCTCCAAAACTATAACAGATGCAAGCTTGTCCTGTTTGGTGGAGATGATATTTAATAAAATAAGTAGAAATCCACTAAAAGTTTTGTTTGGTTATCTTGCAATCCCGAGATAATCGTCTCCATGCTCCAAATCCATTTTAAAGCCATTTTTAAGGCATTTCGCGCATACATGAAATGAACACATTTTTCTCCAAAACTATAACAGATGCAAGCTTGTCCTGTTTGGTGGAGATGATATTTAATAAAATAAGTAGAAATCCACTAAAAGTTTTGTTTGGTTATCTTGCAATCCCGAGATAATCGTCTCCATGCTCCAAATCCATTTTAAAGCCATTTTTAAGGCATTTCGCGCATACATGAAATGAACACATTTTTCTCCAAAACTATAACAGATGCAAGCTTGTCCTGTTTGGTGGAGATGATATTTAATAAAATAAGTAGAAATCCACTAAAAGTTTTGTTTGGTTATCTTGCAATCCCGAGATAATCGTCTCCATGCTCCAAATCCATTTTAAAGCCATTTTTAAGGCATTTCGCGCATACATGAAATGAACACATTTTTCTCCAAAACTATAACAGATGCAAGCTTGTCCTGTTTGGTGGAGATGATATTTAATAAAATAAGTAGAAATCCACTAAAAGTTTTGTTTGGTTATCTTGCAATCCCGAGATAATCGTCTCCATGCTCCAAATCCATTTTAAAGCCATTTTTAAGGCATTTCGCGCATACATGAAATGAACACATTTTTCTCCAAAACTATAACAGATGCAAGCTTGTCCTGTTTGGTGGAGATGATATTTAATAAAATAAGTAGAAATCCACTAAAAGTTTTGTTTGGTTATCTTGCAATCCCGAGATAATCGTCTCCATGCTCCAAATCCATTTTAAAGCCATTTTTAAGGCATTTCGCGCATACATGAAATGAACACATTTTTCTCCAAAACTATAACAGATGCAAGCTTGTCCTGTTTGGTGGAGATGATATTTAATAAAATAAGTAGAAATCCACTAAAAGTTTTGTTTGGTTATCTTGCAATCCCGAGATAATCGTCTCCATGCTCCAAATCCATTTTAAAGCCATTTTTAAGGCATTTCGCGCATACATGAAATGAACACATTTTTCTCCAAAACTATAACAGATGCAAGCTTGTCCTGTTTGGTGGAGATGATATTTAATAAAATAAGTAGAAATCCACTAAAAGTTTTGTTTGGTTATCTTGCAATCCCGAGATAATCGTCTCCATGCTCCAAATCCATTTTAAAGCCATTTTTAAGGCATTTCGCGCATACATGAAATGAACACATTTTTCTCCAAAACTATAACAGATGCAAGCTTGTCCTGTTTGGTGGAGATGATATTTAATAAAATAAGTAGAAATCCACTAAAAGTTTTGTTTGGTTATCTTGCAATCCCGAGATAATCGTCTCCATGCTCCAAATCCATTTTAAAGCCATTTTTAAGGCATTTCGCGCATACATGAAATGAACACATTTTTCTCCAAAACTATAACAGATGCAAGCTTGTCCTGTTTGGTGGAGATGATATTTAATAAAATAAGTAGAAATCCACTAAAAGTTTTGTTTGGTTATCTTGCAATCCCGAGATAATCGTCTCCATGCTCCAAATCCATTTTAAAGCCATTTTTAAGGCATTTCGCGCATACATGAAATGAACACATTTTTCTCCAAAACTATAACAGATGCAAGCTTGTCCTGTTTGGTGGAGATGATATTTAATAAAATAAGTAGAAATCCACTAAAAGTTTTGTTTGGTTATCTTGCAATCCCGAGATAATCGTCTCCATGCTCCAAATCCATTTTAAAGCCATTTTTAAGGCATTTCGCGCATACATGAAATGAACACATTTTTCTCCAAAACTATAACAGATGCAAGCTTGTCCTGTTTGGTGGAGATGATATTTAATAAAATAAGTAGAAATCCACTAAAAGTTTTGTTTGGTTATCTTGCAATCCCGAGATAATCGTCTCCATGCTCCAAATCCATTTTAAAGCCATTTTTAAGGCATTTCGCGCATACATGAAATGAACACATTTTTCTCCAAAACTATAACAGATGCAAGCTTGTCCTGTTTGGTGGAGATGATATTTAATAAAATAAGTAGAAATCCACTAAAAGTTTTGTTTGGTTATCTTGCAATCCCGAGATAATCGTCTCCATGCTCCAAATCCATTTTAAAGCCATTTTTAAGGCATTTCGCGCATACATGAAATGAACACATTTTTCTCCAAAACTATAACAGATGCAAGCTTGTCCTGTTTGGTGGAGATGATATTTAATAAAATAAGTAGAAATCCACTAAAAGTTTTGTTTGGTTATCTTGCAATCCCGAGATAATCGTCTCCATGCTCCAAATCCATTTTAAAGCCATTTTTAAGGCATTTCGCGCATACATGAAATGAACACATTTTTCTCCAAAACTATAACAGATGCAAGCTTGTCCTGTTTGGTGGAGATGATATTTAATAAAATAAGTAGAAATCCACTAAAAGTTTTGTTTGGTTATCTTGCAATCCCGAGATAATCGTCTCCATGCTCCAAATCCATTTTAAAGCCATTTTTAAGGCATTTCGCGCATACATGAAATGAACACATTTTTCTCCAAAACTATAACAGATGCAAGCTTGTCCTGTTTGGTGGAGATGATATTTAATAAAATAAGTAGAAATCCACTAAAAGTTTTGTTTGGTTATCTTGCAATCCCGAGATAATCGTCTCCATGCTCCAAATCCATTTTAAAGCCATTTTTAAGGCATTTCGCGCATACATGAAATGAACACATTTTTCTCCAAAACTATAACAGATGCAAGCTTGTCCTGTTTGGTGGAGATGATATTTAATAAAATAAGTAGAAATCCACTAAAAGTTTTGTTTGGTTATCTTGCAATCCCGAGATAATCGTCTCCATGCTCCAAATCCATTTTAAAGCCATTTTTAAGGCATTTCGCGCATACATGAAATGAACACATTTTTCTCCAAAACTATAACAGATGCAAGCTTGTCCTGTTTGGTGGAGATGATATTTAATAAAATAAGTAGAAATCCACTAAAAGTTTTGTTTGGTTATCTTGCAATCCCGAGATAATCGTCTCCATGCTCCAAATCCATTTTAAAGCCATTTTTAAGGCATTTCGCGCATACATGAAATGAACACATTTTTCTCCAAAACTATAACAGATGCAAGCTTGTCCTGTTTGGTGGAGATGATATTTAATAAAATAAGTAGAAATCCACTAAAAGTTTTGTTTGGTTATCTTGCAATCCCGAGATAATCGTCTCCATGCTCCAAATCCATTTTAAAGCCATTTTTAAGGCATTTCGCGCATACATGAAATGAACACATTTTTCTCCAAAACTATAACAGATGCAAGCTTGTCCTGTTTGGTGGAGATGATATTTAATAAAATAAGTAGAAATCCACTAAAAGTTTTGTTTGGTTATCTTGCAATCCCGAGATAATCGTCTCCATGCTCCAAATCCATTTTAAAGCCATTTTTAAGGCATTTCGCGCATACATGAAATGAACACATTTTTCTCCAAAACTATAACAGATGCAAGCTTGTCCTGTTTGGTGGAGATGATATTTAATAAAATAAGTAGAAATCCACTAAAAGTTTTGTTTGGTTATCTTGCAATCCCGAGATAATCGTCTCCATGCTCCAAATCCATTTTAAAGCCATTTTTAAGGCATTTCGCGCATACATGAAATGAACACATTTTTCTCCAAAACTATAACAGATGCAAGCTTGTCCTGTTTGGTGGAGATGATATTTAATAAAATAAGTAGAAATCCACTAAAAGTTTTGTTTGGTTATCTTGCAATCCCGAGATAATCGTCTCCATGCTCCAAATCCATTTTAAAGCCATTTTTAAGGCATTTCGCGCATACATGAAATGAACACATTTTTCTCCAAAACTATAACAGATGCAAGCTTGTCCTGTTTGGTGGAGATGATATTTAATAAAATAAGTAGAAATCCACTAAAAGTTTTGTTTGGTTATCTTGCAATCCCGAGATAATCGTCTCCATGCTCCAAATCCATTTTAAAGCCATTTTTAAGGCATTTCGCGCATACATGAAATGAACACATTTTTCTCCAAAACTATAACAGATGCAAGCTTGTCCTGTTTGGTGGAGATGATATTTAATAAAATAAGTAGAAATCCACTAAAAGTTTTGTTTGGTTATCTTGCAATCCCGAGATAATCGTCTCCATGCTCCAAATCCATTTTAAAGCCATTTTTAAGGCATTTCGCGCATACATGAAATGAACACATTTTTCTCCAAAACTATAACAGATGCAAGCTTGTCCTGTTTGGTGGAGATGATATTTAATAAAATAAGTAGAAATCCACTAAAAGTTTTGTTTGGTTATCTTGCAATCCCGAGATAATCGTCTCCATGCTCCAAATCCATTTTAAAGCCATTTTTAAGGCATTTCGCGCATACATGAAATGAACACATTTTTCTCCAAAACTATAACAGATGCAAGCTTGTCCTGTTTGGTGGAGATGATATTTAATAAAATAAGTAGAAATCCACTAAAAGTTTTGTTTGGTTATCTTGCAATCCCGAGATAATCGTCTCCATGCTCCAAATCCATTTTAAAGCCATTTTTAAGGCATTTCGCGCATACATGAAATGAACACATTTTTCTCCAAAACTATAACAGATGCAAGCTTGTCCTGTTTGGTGGAGATGATATTTAATAAAATAAGTAGAAATCCACTAAAAGTTTTGTTTGGTTATCTTGCAATCCCGAGATAATCGTCTCCATGCTCCAAATCCATTTTAAAGCCATTTTTAAGGCATTTCGCGCATACATGAAATGAACACATTTTTCTCCAAAACTATAACAGATGCAAGCTTGTCCTGTTTGGTGGAGATGATATTTAATAAAATAAGTAGAAATCCACTAAAAGTTTTGTTTGGTTATCTTGCAATCCCGAGATAATCGTCTCCATGCTCCAAATCCATTTTAAAGCCATTTTTAAGGCATTTCGCGCATACATGAAATGAACACATTTTTCTCCAAAACTATAACAGATGCAAGCTTGTCCTGTTTGGTGGAGATGATATTTAATAAAATAAGTAGAAATCCACTAAAAGTTTTGTTTGGTTATCTTGCAATCCCGAGATAATCGTCTCCATGCTCCAAATCCATTTTAAAGCCATTTTTAAGGCATTTCGCGCATACATGAAATGAACACATTTTTCTCCAAAACTATAACAGATGCAAGCTTGTCCTGTTTGGTGGAGATGATATTTAATAAAATAAGTAGAAATCCACTAAAAGTTTTGTTTGGTTATCTTGCAATCCCGAGATAATCGTCTCCATGCTCCAAATCCATTTTAAAGCCATTTTTAAGGCATTTCGCGCATACATGAAATGAACACATTTTTCTCCAAAACTATAACAGATGCAAGCTTGTCCTGTTTGGTGGAGATGATATTTAATAAAATAAGTAGAAATCCACTAAAAGTTTTGTTTGGTTATCTTGCAATCCCGAGATAATCGTCTCCATGCTCCAAATCCATTTTAAAGCCATTTTTAAGGCATTTCGCGCATACATGAAATGAACACATTTTTCTCCAAAACTATAACAGATGCAAGCTTGTCCTGTTTGGTGGAGATGATATTTAATAAAATAAGTAGAAATCCACTAAAAGTTTTGTTTGGTTATCTTGCAATCCCGAGATAATCGTCTCCATGCTCCAAATCCATTTTAAAGCCATTTTTAAGGCATTTCGCGCATACATGAAATGAACACATTTTTCTCCAAAACTATAACAGATGCAAGCTTGTCCTGTTTGGTGGAGATGATATTTAATAAAATAAGTAGAAATCCACTAAAAGTTTTGTTTGGTTATCTTGCAATCCCGAGATAATCGTCTCCATGCTCCAAATCCATTTTAAAGCCATTTTTAAGGCATTTCGCGCATACATGAAATGAACACATTTTTCTCCAAAACTATAACAGATGCAAGCTTGTCCTGTTTGGTGGAGATGATATTTAATAAAATAAGTAGAAATCCACTAAAAGTTTTGTTTGGTTATCTTGCAATCCCGAGATAATCGTCTCCATGCTCCAAATCCATTTTAAAGCCATTTTTAAGGCATTTCGCGCATACATGAAATGAACACATTTTTCTCCAAAACTATAACAGATGCAAGCTTGTCCTGTTTGGTGGAGATGATATTTAATAAAATAAGTAGAAATCCACTAAAAGTTTTGTTTGGTTATCTTGCAATCCCGAGATAATCGTCTCCATGCTCCAAATCCATTTTAAAGCCATTTTTAAGGCATTTCGCGCATACATGAAATGAACACATTTTTCTCCAAAACTATAACAGATGCAAGCTTGTCCTGTTTGGTGGAGATGATATTTAATAAAATAAGTAGAAATCCACTAAAAGTTTTGTTTGGTTATCTTGCAATCCCGAGATAATCGTCTCCATGCTCCAAATCCATTTTAAAGCCATTTTTAAGGCATTTCGCGCATACATGAAATGAACACATTTTTCTCCAAAACTATAACAGATGCAAGCTTGTCCTGTTTGGTGGAGATGATATTTAATAAAATAAGTAGAAATCCACTAAAAGTTTTGTTTGGTTATCTTGCAATCCCGAGATAATCGTCTCCATGCTCCAAATCCATTTTAAAGCCATTTTTAAGGCATTTCGCGCATACATGAAATGAACACACTTTTTCTCCAAAACTATAACAGATGCAAGCTTGTCCTGTTTGGTGGAGATGATATTTAATAAAATAAGTAGAAATCCACTAAAAGTTTTGTTTGGTTATCTTGCAATCCCGAGATAATCGTCTCCATGCTCCAAATCCATTTTAAAGCCATTTTTAAGGCATTTCGCGCATACATGAAATGAACACATTTTTCTCCAAAACTATAACAGATGCAAGCTTGTCCTGTTTGGTGGAGATGATATTTAATAAAATAAGTAGAAATCCACTAAAAGTTTTGTTTGGTTATCTTGCAATCCCGAGATAATCGTCTCCATGCTCCAAATCCATTTTAAAGCCATTTTTAAGGCATTTCGCGCATACATGAAATGAACACATTTTTCTCCAAAACTATAACAGATGCAAGCTTGTCCTGTTTGGTGGAGATGATATTTAATAAAATAAGTAGAAATCCACTAAAAGTTTTGTTTGGTTATCTTGCAATCCCGAGATAATCGTCTCCATGCTCCAAATCCATTTTAAAGCCATTTTTAAGGCATTTCGCGCATACATGAAATGAACACATTTTTCTCCAAAACTATAACAGATGCAAGCTTGTCCTGTTTGGTGGAGATGATATTTAATAAAATAAGTAGAAATCCACTAAAAGTTTTGTTTGGTTATCTTGCAATCCCGAGATAATCGTCTCCATGCTCCAAATCCATTTTAAAGCCATTTTTAAGGCATTTCGCGCATACATGAAATGAACACATTTTTCTCCAAAACTATAACAGATGCAAGCTTGTCCTGTTTGGTGGAGATGATATTTAATAAAATAAGTAGAAATCCACTAAAAGTTTTGTTTGGTTATCTTGCAATCCCGAGATAATCGTCTCCATGCTCCAAATCCATTTTAAAGCCATTTTTAAGGCATTTCGCGCATACATGAAATGAACACATTTTTCTCCAAAACTATAACAGATGCAAGCTTGTCCTGTTTGGTGGAGATGATATTTAATAAAATAAGTAGAAATCCACTAAAAGTTTTGTTTGGTTATCTTGCAATCCCGAGATAATCGTCTCCATGCTCCAAATCCATTTTAAAGCCATTTTTAAGGCATTTCGCGCATACATGAAATGAACACATTTTTCTCCAAAACTATAACAGATGCAAGCTTGTCCTGTTTGGTGGAGATGATATTTAATAAAATAAGTAGAAATCCACTAAAAGTTTTGTTTGGTTATCTTGCAATCCCGAGATAATCGTCTCCATGCTCCAAATCCATTTTAAAGCCATTTTTAAGGCATTTCGCGCATACATGAAATGAACACATTTTTCTCCAAAACTATAACAGATGCAAGCTTGTCCTGTTTGGTGGAGATGATATTTAATAAAATAAGTAGAAATCCACTAAAAGTTTTGTTTGGTTATCTTGCAATCCCGAGATAATCGTCTCCATGCTCCAAATCCATTTTAAAGCCATTTTTAAGGCATTTCGCGCATACATGAAATGAACACATTTTTCTCCAAAACTATAACAGATGCAAGCTTGTCCTGTTTGGTGGAGATGATATTTAATAAAATAAGTAGAAATCCACTAAAAGTTTTGTTTGGTTATCTTGCAATCCCGAGATAATCGTCTCCATGCTCCAAATCCATTTTAAAGCCATTTTTAAGGCATTTCGCGCATACATGAAATGAACACATTTTTCTCCAAAACTATAACAGATGCAAGCTTGTCCTGTTTGGTGGAGATGATATTTAATAAAATAAGTAGAAATCCACTAAAAGTTTTGTTTGGTTATCTTGCAATCCCGAGATAATCGTCTCCATGCTCCAAATCCATTTTAAAGCCATTTTTAAGGCATTTCGCGCATACATGAAATGAACACATTTTTCTCCAAAACTATAACAGATGCAAGCTTGTCCTGTTTGGTGGAGATGATATTTAATAAAATAAGTAGAAATCCACTAAAAGTTTTGTTTGGTTATCTTGCAATCCCGAGATAATCGTCTCCATGCTCCAAATCCATTTTAAAGCCATTTTTAAGGCATTTCGCGCATACATGAAATGAACACATTTTTCTCCAAAACTATAACAGATGCAAGCTTGTCCTGTTTGGTGGAGATGATATTTAATAAAATAAGTAGAAATCCACTAAAAGTTTTGTTTGGTTATCTTGCAATCCCGAGATAATCGTCTCCATGCTCCAAATCCATTTTAAAGCCATTTTTAAGGCATTTCGCGCATACATGAAATGAACACATTTTTCTCCAAAACTATAACAGATGCAAGCTTGTCCTGTTTGGTGGAGATGATATTTAATAAAATAAGTAGAAATCCACTAAAAGTTTTGTTTGGTTATCTTGCAATCCCGAGATAATCGTCTCCATGCTCCAAATCCATTTTAAAGCCATTTTTAAGGCATTTCGCGCATACATGAAATGAACACATTTTTCTCCAAAACTATAACAGATGCAAGCTTGTCCTGTTTGGTGGAGATGATATTTAATAAAATAAGTAGAAATCCACTAAAAGTTTTGTTTGGTTATCTTGCAATCCCGAGATAATCGTCTCCATGCTCCAAATCCATTTTAAAGCCATTTTTAAGGCATTTCGCGCATACATGAAATGAACACATTTTTCTCCAAAACTATAACAGATGCAAGCTTGTCCTGTTTGGTGGAGATGATATTTAATAAAATAAGTAGAAATCCACTAAAAGTTTTGTTTGGTTATCTTGCAATCCCGAGATAATCGTCTCCATGCTCCAAATCCATTTTAAAGCCATTTTTAAGGCATTTCGCGCATACATGAAATGAACACATTTTTCTCCAAAACTATAACAGATGCAAGCTTGTCCTGTTTGGTGGAGATGATATTTAATAAAATAAGTAGAAATCCACTAAAAGTTTTGTTTGGTTATCTTGCAATCCCGAGATAATCGTCTCCATGCTCCAAATCCATTTTAAAGCCATTTTTAAGGCATTTCGCGCATACATGAAATGAACACATTTTTCTCCAAAACTATAACAGATGCAAGCTTGTCCTGTTTGGTGGAGATGATATTTAATAAAATAAGTAGAAATCCACTAAAAGTTTTGTTTGGTTATCTTGCAATCCCGAGATAATCGTCTCCATGCTCCAAATCCATTTTAAAGCCATTTTTAAGGCATTTCGCGCATACATGAAATGAACACATTTTTCTCCAAAACTATAACAGATGCAAGCTTGTCCTGTTTGGTGGAGATGATATTTAATAAAATAAGTAGAAATCCACTAAAAGTTTTGTTTGGTTATCTTGCAATCCCGAGATAATCGTCTCCATGCTCCAAATCCATTTTAAAGCCATTTTTAAGGCATTTCGCGCATACATGAAATGAACACATTTTTCTCCAAAACTATAACAGATGCAAGCTTGTCCTGTTTGGTGGAGATGATATTTAATAAAATAAGTAGAAATCCACTAAAAGTTTTGTTTGGTTATCTTGCAATCCCGAGATAATCGTCTCCATGCTCCAAATCCATTTTAAAGCCATTTTTAAGGCATTTCGCGCATACATGAAATGAACACATTTTTCTCCAAAACTATAACAGATGCAAGCTTGTCCTGTTTGGTGGAGATGATATTTAATAAAATAAGTAGAAATCCACTAAAAGTTTTGTTTGGTTATCTTGCAATCCCGAGATAATCGTCTCCATGCTCCAAATCCATTTTAAAGCCATTTTTAAGGCATTTCGCGCATACATGAAATGAACACATTTTTCTCCAAAACTATAACAGATGCAAGCTTGTCCTGTTTGGTGGAGATGATATTTAATAAAATAAGTAGAAATCCACTAAAAGTTTTGTTTGGTTATCTTGCAATCCCGAGATAATCGTCTCCATGCTCCAAATCCATTTTAAAGCCATTTTTAAGGCATTTCGCGCATACATGAAATGAACACATTTTTCTCCAAAACTATAACAGATGCAAGCTTGTCCTGTTTGGTGGAGATGATATTTAATAAAATAAGTAGAAATCCACTAAAAGTTTTGTTTGGTTATCTTGCAATCCCGAGATAATCGTCTCCATGCTCCAAATCCATTTTAAAGCCATTTTTAAGGCATTTCGCGCATACATGAAATGAACACATTTTTCTCCAAAACTATAACAGATGCAAGCTTGTCCTGTTTGGTGGAGATGATATTTAATAAAATAAGTAGAAATCCACTAAAAGTTTTGTTTGGTTATCTTGCAATCCCGAGATAATCGTCTCCATGCTCCAAATCCATTTTAAAGCCATTTTTAAGGCATTTCGCGCATACATGAAATGAACACATTTTTCTCCAAAACTATAACAGATGCAAGCTTGTCCTGTTTGGTGGAGATGATATTTAATAAAATAAGTAGAAATCCACTAAAAGTTTTGTTTGGTTATCTTGCAATCCCGAGATAATCGTCTCCATGCTCCAAATCCATTTTAAAGCCATTTTTAAGGCATTTCGCGCATACATGAAATGAACACATTTTTCTCCAAAACTATAACAGATGCAAGCTTGTCCTGTTTGGTGGAGATGATATTTAATAAAATAAGTAGAAATCCACTAAAAGTTTTGTTTGGTTATCTTGCAATCCCGAGATAATCGTCTCCATGCTCCAAATCCATTTTAAAGCCATTTTTAAGGCATTTCGCGCATACATGAAATGAACACATTTTTCTCCAAAACTATAACAGATGCAAGCTTGTCCTGTTTGGTGGAGATGATATTTAATAAAATAAGTAGAAATCCACTAAAAGTTTTGTTTGGTTATCTTGCAATCCCGAGATAATCGTCTCCATGCTCCAAATCCATTTTAAAGCCATTTTTAAGGCATTTCGCGCATACATGAAATGAACACATTTTTCTCCAAAACTATAACAGATGCAAGCTTGTCCTGTTTGGTGGAGATGATATTTAATAAAATAAGTAGAAATCCACTAAAAGTTTTGTTTGGTTATCTTGCAATCCCGAGATAATCGTCTCCATGCTCCAAATCCATTTTAAAGCCATTTTTAAGGCATTTCGCGCATACATGAAATGAACACATTTTTCTCCAAAACTATAACAGATGCAAGCTTGTCCTGTTTGGTGGAGATGATATTTAATAAAATAAGTAGAAATCCACTAAAAGTTTTGTTTGGTTATCTTGCAATCCCGAGATAATCGTCTCCATGCTCCAAATCCATTTTAAAGCCATTTTTAAGGCATTTCGCGCATACATGAAATGAACACATTTTTCTCCAAAACTATAACAGATGCAAGCTTGTCCTGTTTGGTGGAGATGATATTTAATAAAATAAGTAGAAATCCACTAAAAGTTTTGTTTGGTTATCTTGCAATCCCGAGATAATCGTCTCCATGCTCCAAATCCATTTTAAAGCCATTTTTAAGGCATTTCGCGCATACATGAAATGAACACATTTTTCTCCAAAACTATAACAGATGCAAGCTTGTCCTGTTTGGTGGAGATGATATTTAATAAAATAAGTAGAAATCCACTAAAAGTTTTGTTTGGTTATCTTGCAATCCCGAGATAATCGTCTCCATGCTCCAAATCCATTTTAAAGCCATTTTTAAGGCATTTCGCGCATACATGAAATGAACACATTTTTCTCCAAAACTATAACAGATGCAAGCTTGTCCTGTTTGGTGGAGATGATATTTAATAAAATAAGTAGAAATCCACTAAAAGTTTTGTTTGGTTATCTTGCAATCCCGAGATAATCGTCTCCATGCTCCAAATCCATTTTAAAGCCATTTTTAAGGCATTTCGCGCATACATGAAATGAACACATTTTTCTCCAAAACTATAACAGATGCAAGCTTGTCCTGTTTGGTGGAGATGATATTTAATAAAATAAGTAGAAATCCACTAAAAGTTTTGTTTGGTTATCTTGCAATCCCGAGATAATCGTCTCCATGCTCCAAATCCATTTTAAAGCCATTTTTAAGGCATTTCGCGCATACATGAAATGAACACATTTTTCTCCAAAACTATAACAGATGCAAGCTTGTCCTGTTTGGTGGAGATGATATTTAATAAAATAAGTAGAAATCCACTAAAAGTTTTGTTTGGTTATCTTGCAATCCCGAGATAATCGTCTCCATGCTCCAAATCCATTTTAAAGCCATTTTTAAGGCATTTCGCGCATACATGAAATGAACACATTTTTCTCCAAAACTATAACAGATGCAAGCTTGTCCTGTTTGGTGGAGATGATATTTAATAAAATAAGTAGAAATCCACTAAAAGTTTTGTTTGGTTATCTTGCAATCCCGAGATAATCGTCTCCATGCTCCAAATCCATTTTAAAGCCATTTTTAAGGCATTTCGCGCATACATGAAATGAACACATTTTTCTCCAAAACTATAACAGATGCAAGCTTGTCCTGTTTGGTGGAGATGATATTTAATAAAATAAGTAGAAATCCACTAAAAGTTTTGTTTGGTTATCTTGCAATCCCGAGATAATCGTCTCCATGCTCCAAATCCATTTTAAAGCCATTTTTAAGGCATTTCGCGCATACATGAAATGAACACATTTTTCTCCAAAACTATAACAGATGCAAGCTTGTCCTGTTTGGTGGAGATGATATTTAATAAAATAAGTAGAAATCCACTAAAAGTTTTGTTTGGTTATCTTGCAATCCCGAGATAATCGTCTCCATGCTCCAAATCCATTTTAAAGCCATTTTTAAGGCATTTCGCGCATACATGAAATGAACACATTTTTCTCCAAAACTATAACAGATGCAAGCTTGTCCTGTTTGGTGGAGATGATATTTAATAAAATAAGTAGAAATCCACTAAAAGTTTTGTTTGGTTATCTTGCAATCCCGAGATAATCGTCTCCATGCTCCAAATCCATTTTAAAGCCATTTTTAAGGCATTTCGCGCATACATGAAATGAACACATTTTTCTCCAAAACTATAACAGATGCAAGCTTGTCCTGTTTGGTGGAGATGATATTTAATAAAATAAGTAGAAATCCACTAAAAGTTTTGTTTGGTTATCTTGCAATCCCGAGATAATCGTCTCCATGCTCCAAATCCATTTTAAAGCCATTTTTAAGGCATTTCGCGCATACATGAAATGAACACATTTTTCTCCAAAACTATAACAGATGCAAGCTTGTCCTGTTTGGTGGAGATGATATTTAATAAAATAAGTAGAAATCCACTAAAAGTTTTGTTTGGTTATCTTGCAATCCCGAGATAATCGTCTCCATGCTCCAAATCCATTTTAAAGCCATTTTTAAGGCATTTCGCGCATACATGAAATGAACACATTTTTCTCCAAAACTATAACAGATGCAAGCTTGTCCTGTTTGGTGGAGATGATATTTAATAAAATAAGTAGAAATCCACTAAAAGTTTTGTTTGGTTATCTTGCAATCCCGAGATAATCGTCTCCATGCTCCAAATCCATTTTAAAGCCATTTTTAAGGCATTTCGCGCATACATGAAATGAACACATTTTTCTCCAAAACTATAACAGATGCAAGCTTGTCCTGTTTGGTGGAGATGATATTTAATAAAATAAGTAGAAATCCACTAAAAGTTTTGTTTGGTTATCTTGCAATCCCGAGATAATCGTCTCCATGCTCCAAATCCATTTTAAAGCCATTTTTAAGGCATTTCGCGCATACATGAAATGAACACATTTTTCTCCAAAACTATAACAGATGCAAGCTTGTCCTGTTTGGTGGAGATGATATTTAATAAAATAAGTAGAAATCCACTAAAAGTTTTGTTTGGTTATCTTGCAATCCCGAGATAATCGTCTCCATGCTCCAAATCCATTTTAAAGCCATTTTTAAGGCATTTCGCGCATACATGAAATGAACACATTTTTCTCCAAAACTATAACAGATGCAAGCTTGTCCTGTTTGGTGGAGATGATATTTAATAAAATAAGTAGAAATCCACTAAAAGTTTTGTTTGGTTATCTTGCAATCCCGAGATAATCGTCTCCATGCTCCAAATCCATTTTAAAGCCATTTTTAAGGCATTTCGCGCATACATGAAATGAACACATTTTTCTCCAAAACTATAACAGATGCAAGCTTGTCCTGTTTGGTGGAGATGATATTTAATAAAATAAGTAGAAATCCACTAAAAGTTTTGTTTGGTTATCTTGCAATCCCGAGATAATCGTCTCCATGCTCCAAATCCATTTTAAAGCCATTTTTAAGGCATTTCGCGCATACATGAAATGAACACATTTTTCTCCAAAACTATAACAGATGCAAGCTTGTCCTGTTTGGTGGAGATGATATTTAATAAAATAAGTAGAAATCCACTAAAAGTTTTGTTTGGTTATCTTGCAATCCCGAGATAATCGTCTCCATGCTCCAAATCCATTTTAAAGCCATTTTTAAGGCATTTCGCGCATACATGAAATGAACACATTTTTCTCCAAAACTATAACAGATGCAAGCTTGTCCTGTTTGGTGGAGATGATATTTAATAAAATAAGTAGAAATCCACTAAAAGTTTTGTTTGGTTATCTTGCAATCCCGAGATAATCGTCTCCATGCTCCAAATCCATTTTAAAGCCATTTTTAAGGCATTTCGCGCATACATGAAATGAACACATTTTTCTCCAAAACTATAACAGATGCAAGCTTGTCCTGTTTGGTGGAGATGATATTTAATAAAATAAGTAGAAATCCACTAAAAGTTTTGTTTGGTTATCTTGCAATCCCGAGATAATCGTCTCCATGCTCCAAATCCATTTTAAAGCCATTTTTAAGGCATTTCGCGCATACATGAAATGAACACATTTTTCTCCAAAACTATAACAGATGCAAGCTTGTCCTGTTTGGTGGAGATGATATTTAATAAAATAAGTAGAAATCCACTAAAAGTTTTGTTTGGTTATCTTGCAATCCCGAGATAATCGTCTCCATGCTCCAAATCCATTTTAAAGCCATTTTTAAGGCATTTCGCGCATACATGAAATGAACACATTTTTCTCCAAAACTATAACAGATGCAAGCTTGTCCTGTTTGGTGGAGATGATATTTAATAAAATAAGTAGAAATCCACTAAAAGTTTTGTTTGGTTATCTTGCAATCCCGAGATAATCGTCTCCATGCTCCAAATCCATTTTAAAGCCATTTTTAAGGCATTTCGCGCATACATGAAATGAACACATTTTTCTCCAAAACTATAACAGATGCAAGCTTGTCCTGTTTGGTGGAGATGATATTTAATAAAATAAGTAGAAATCCACTAAAAGTTTTGTTTGGTTATCTTGCAATCCCGAGATAATCGTCTCCATGCTCCAAATCCATTTTAAAGCCATTTTTAAGGCATTTCGCGCATACATGAAATGAACACATTTTTCTCCAAAACTATAACAGATGCAAGCTTGTCCTGTTTGGTGGAGATGATATTTAATAAAATAAGTAGAAATCCACTAAAAGTTTTGTTTGGTTATCTTGCAATCCCGAGATAATCGTCTCCATGCTCCAAATCCATTTTAAAGCCATTTTTAAGGCATTTCGCGCATACATGAAATGAACACATTTTTCTCCAAAACTATAACAGATGCAAGCTTGTCCTGTTTGGTGGAGATGATATTTAATAAAATAAGTAGAAATCCACTAAAAGTTTTGTTTGGTTATCTTGCAATCCCGAGATAATCGTCTCCATGCTCCAAATCCATTTTAAAGCCATTTTTAAGGCATTTCGCGCATACATGAAATGAACACATTTTTCTCCAAAACTATAACAGATGCAAGCTTGTCCTGTTTGGTGGAGATGATATTTAATAAAATAAGTAGAAATCCACTAAAAGTTTTGTTTGGTTATCTTGCAATCCCGAGATAATCGTCTCCATGCTCCAAATCCATTTTAAAGCCATTTTTAAGGCATTTCGCGCATACATGAAATGAACACATTTTTCTCCAAAACTATAACAGATGCAAGCTTGTCCTGTTTGGTGGAGATGATATTTAATAAAATAAGTAGAAATCCACTAAAAGTTTTGTTTGGTTATCTTGCAATCCCGAGATAATCGTCTCCATGCTCCAAATCCATTTTAAAGCCATTTTTAAGGCATTTCGCGCATACATGAAATGAACACATTTTTCTCCAAAACTATAACAGATGCAAGCTTGTCCTGTTTGGTGGAGATGATATTTAATAAAATAAGTAGAAATCCACTAAAAGTTTTGTTTGGTTATCTTGCAATCCCGAGATAATCGTCTCCATGCTCCAAATCCATTTTAAAGCCATTTTTAAGGCATTTCGCGCATACATGAAATGAACACATTTTTCTCCAAAACTATAACAGATGCAAGCTTGTCCTGTTTGGTGGAGATGATATTTAATAAAATAAGTAGAAATCCACTAAAAGTTTTGTTTGGTTATCTTGCAATCCCGAGATAATCGTCTCCATGCTCCAAATCCATTTTAAAGCCATTTTTAAGGCATTTCGCGCATACATGAAATGAACACATTTTTCTCCAAAACTATAACAGATGCAAGCTTGTCCTGTTTGGTGGAGATGATATTTAATAAAATAAGTAGAAATCCACTAAAAGTTTTGTTTGGTTATCTTGCAATCCCGAGATAATCGTCTCCATGCTCCAAATCCATTTTAAAGCCATTTTTAAGGCATTTCGCGCATACATGAAATGAACACATTTTTCTCCAAAACTATAACAGATGCAAGCTTGTCCTGTTTGGTGGAGATGATATTTAATAAAATAAGTAGAAATCCACTAAAAGTTTTGTTTGGTTATCTTGCAATCCCGAGATAATCGTCTCCATGCTCCAAATCCATTTTAAAGCCATTTTTAAGGCATTTCGCGCATACATGAAATGAACACATTTTTCTCCAAAACTATAACAGATGCAAGCTTGTCCTGTTTGGTGGAGATGATATTTAATAAAATAAGTAGAAATCCACTAAAAGTTTTGTTTGGTTATCTTGCAATCCCGAGATAATCGTCTCCATGCTCCAAATCCATTTTAAAGCCATTTTTAAGGCATTTCGCGCATACATGAAATGAACACATTTTTCTCCAAAACTATAACAGATGCAAGCTTGTCCTGTTTGGTGGAGATGATATTTAATAAAATAAGTAGAAATCCACTAAAAGTTTTGTTTGGTTATCTTGCAATCCCGAGATAATCGTCTCCATGCTCCAAATCCATTTTAAAGCCATTTTTAAGGCATTTCGCGCATACATGAAATGAACACATTTTTCTCCAAAACTATAACAGATGCAAGCTTGTCCTGTTTGGTGGAGATGATATTTAATAAAATAAGTAGAAATCCACTAAAAGTTTTGTTTGGTTATCTTGCAATCCCGAGATAATCGTCTCCATGCTCCAAATCCATTTTAAAGCCATTTTTAAGGCATTTCGCGCATACATGAAATGAACACATTTTTCTCCAAAACTATAACAGATGCAAGCTTGTCCTGTTTGGTGGAGATGATATTTAATAAAATAAGTAGAAATCCACTAAAAGTTTTGTTTGGTTATCTTGCAATCCCGAGATAATCGTCTCCATGCTCCAAATCCATTTTAAAGCCATTTTTAAGGCATTTCGCGCATACATGAAATGAACACATTTTTCTCCAAAACTATAACAGATGCAAGCTTGTCCTGTTTGGTGGAGATGATATTTAATAAAATAAGTAGAAATCCACTAAAAGTTTTGTTTGGTTATCTTGCAATCCCGAGATAATCGTCTCCATGCTCCAAATCCATTTTAAAGCCATTTTTAAGGCATTTCGCGCATACATGAAATGAACACATTTTTCTCCAAAACTATAACAGATGCAAGCTTGTCCTGTTTGGTGGAGATGATATTTAATAAAATAAGTAGAAATCCACTAAAAGTTTTGTTTGGTTATCTTGCAATCCCGAGATAATCGTCTCCATGCTCCAAATCCATTTTAAAGCCATTTTTAAGGCATTTCGCGCATACATGAAATGAACACATTTTTCTCCAAAACTATAACAGATGCAAGCTTGTCCTGTTTGGTGGAGATGATATTTAATAAAATAAGTAGAAATCCACTAAAAGTTTTGTTTGGTTATCTTGCAATCCCGAGATAATCGTCTCCATGCTCCAAATCCATTTTAAAGCCATTTTTAAGGCATTTCGCGCATACATGAAATGAACACATTTTTCTCCAAAACTATAACAGATGCAAGCTTGTCCTGTTTGGTGGAGATGATATTTAATAAAATAAGTAGAAATCCACTAAAAGTTTTGTTTGGTTATCTTGCAATCCCGAGATAATCGTCTCCATGCTCCAAATCCATTTTAAAGCCATTTTTAAGGCATTTCGCGCATACATGAAATGAACACATTTTTCTCCAAAACTATAACAGATGCAAGCTTGTCCTGTTTGGTGGAGATGATATTTAATAAAATAAGTAGAAATCCACTAAAAGTTTTGTTTGGTTATCTTGCAATCCCGAGATAATCGTCTCCATGCTCCAAATCCATTTTAAAGCCATTTTTAAGGCATTTCGCGCATACATGAAATGAACACATTTTTCTCCAAAACTATAACAGATGCAAGCTTGTCCTGTTTGGTGGAGATGATATTTAATAAAATAAGTAGAAATCCACTAAAAGTTTTGTTTGGTTATCTTGCAATCCCGAGATAATCGTCTCCATGCTCCAAATCCATTTTAAAGCCATTTTTAAGGCATTTCGCGCATACATGAAATGAACACATTTTTCTCCAAAACTATAACAGATGCAAGCTTGTCCTGTTTGGTGGAGATGATATTTAATAAAATAAGTAGAAATCCACTAAAAGTTTTGTTTGGTTATCTTGCAATCCCGAGATAATCGTCTCCATGCTCCAAATCCATTTTAAAGCCATTTTTAAGGCATTTCGCGCATACATGAAATGAACACATTTTTCTCCAAAACTATAACAGATGCAAGCTTGTCCTGTTTGGTGGAGATGATATTTAATAAAATAAGTAGAAATCCACTAAAAGTTTTGTTTGGTTATCTTGCAATCCCGAGATAATCGTCTCCATGCTCCAAATCCATTTTAAAGCCATTTTTAAGGCATTTCGCGCATACATGAAATGAACACATTTTTCTCCAAAACTATAACAGATGCAAGCTTGTCCTGTTTGGTGGAGATGATATTTAATAAAATAAGTAGAAATCCACTAAAAGTTTTGTTTGGTTATCTTGCAATCCCGAGATAATCGTCTCCATGCTCCAAATCCATTTTAAAGCCATTTTTAAGGCATTTCGCGCATACATGAAATGAACACATTTTTCTCCAAAACTATAACAGATGCAAGCTTGTCCTGTTTGGTGGAGATGATATTTAATAAAATAAGTAGAAATCCACTAAAAGTTTTGTTTGGTTATCTTGCAATCCCGAGATAATCGTCTCCATGCTCCAAATCCATTTTAAAGCCATTTTTAAGGCATTTCGCGCATACATGAAATGAACACATTTTTCTCCAAAACTATAACAGATGCAAGCTTGTCCTGTTTGGTGGAGATGATATTTAATAAAATAAGTAGAAATCCACTAAAAGTTTTGTTTGGTTATCTTGCAATCCCGAGATAATCGTCTCCATGCTCCAAATCCATTTTAAAGCCATTTTTAAGGCATTTCGCGCATACATGAAATGAACACATTTTTCTCCAAAACTATAACAGATGCAAGCTTGTCCTGTTTGGTGGAGATGATATTTAATAAAATAAGTAGAAATCCACTAAAAGTTTTGTTTGGTTATCTTGCAATCCCGAGATAATCGTCTCCATGCTCCAAATCCATTTTAAAGCCATTTTTAAGGCATTTCGCGCATACATGAAATGAACACATTTTTCTCCAAAACTATAACAGATGCAAGCTTGTCCTGTTTGGTGGAGATGATATTTAATAAAATAAGTAGAAATCCACTAAAAGTTTTGTTTGGTTATCTTGCAATCCCGAGATAATCGTCTCCATGCTCCAAATCCATTTTAAAGCCATTTTTAAGGCATTTCGCGCATACATGAAATGAACACATTTTTCTCCAAAACTATAACAGATGCAAGCTTGTCCTGTTTGGTGGAGATGATATTTAATAAAATAAGTAGAAATCCACTAAAAGTTTTGTTTGGTTATCTTGCAATCCCGAGATAATCGTCTCCATGCTCCAAATCCATTTTAAAGCCATTTTTAAGGCATTTCGCGCATACATGAAATGAACACATTTTTCTCCAAAACTATAACAGATGCAAGCTTGTCCTGTTTGGTGGAGATGATATTTAATAAAATAAGTAGAAATCCACTAAAAGTTTTGTTTGGTTATCTTGCAATCCCGAGATAATCGTCTCCATGCTCCAAATCCATTTTAAAGCCATTTTTAAGGCATTTCGCGCATACATGAAATGAACACATTTTTCTCCAAAACTATAACAGATGCAAGCTTGTCCTGTTTGGTGGAGATGATATTTAATAAAATAAGTAGAAATCCACTAAAAGTTTTGTTTGGTTATCTTGCAATCCCGAGATAATCGTCTCCATGCTCCAAATCCATTTTAAAGCCATTTTTAAGGCATTTCGCGCATACATGAAATGAACACATTTTTCTCCAAAACTATAACAGATGCAAGCTTGTCCTGTTTGGTGGAGATGATATTTAATAAAATAAGTAGAAATCCACTAAAAGTTTTGTTTGGTTATCTTGCAATCCCGAGATAATCGTCTCCATGCTCCAAATCCATTTTAAAGCCATTTTTAAGGCATTTCGCGCATACATGAAATGAACACATTTTTCTCCAAAACTATAACAGATGCAAGCTTGTCCTGTTTGGTGGAGATGATATTTAATAAAATAAGTAGAAATCCACTAAAAGTTTTGTTTGGTTATCTTGCAATCCCGAGATAATCGTCTCCATGCTCCAAATCCATTTTAAAGCCATTTTTAAGGCATTTCGCGCATACATGAAATGAACACATTTTTCTCCAAAACTATAACAGATGCAAGCTTGTCCTGTTTGGTGGAGATGATATTTAATAAAATAAGTAGAAATCCACTAAAAGTTTTGTTTGGTTATCTTGCAATCCCGAGATAATCGTCTCCATGCTCCAAATCCATTTTAAAGCCATTTTTAAGGCATTTCGCGCATACATGAAATGAACACATTTTTCTCCAAAACTATAACAGATGCAAGCTTGTCCTGTTTGGTGGAGATGATATTTAATAAAATAAGTAGAAATCCACTAAAAGTTTTGTTTGGTTATCTTGCAATCCCGAGATAATCGTCTCCATGCTCCAAATCCATTTTAAAGCCATTTTTAAGGCATTTCGCGCATACATGAAATGAACACATTTTTCTCCAAAACTATAACAGATGCAAGCTTGTCCTGTTTGGTGGAGATGATATTTAATAAAATAAGTAGAAATCCACTAAAAGTTTTGTTTGGTTATCTTGCAATCCCGAGATAATCGTCTCCATGCTCCAAATCCATTTTAAAGCCATTTTTAAGGCATTTCGCGCATACATGAAATGAACACATTTTTCTCCAAAACTATAACAGATGCAAGCTTGTCCTGTTTGGTGGAGATGATATTTAATAAAATAAGTAGAAATCCACTAAAAGTTTTGTTTGGTTATCTTGCAATCCCGAGATAATCGTCTCCATGCTCCAAATCCATTTTAAAGCCATTTTTAAGGCATTTCGCGCATACATGAAATGAACACATTTTTCTCCAAAACTATAACAGATGCAAGCTTGTCCTGTTTGGTGGAGATGATATTTAATAAAATAAGTAGAAATCCACTAAAAGTTTTGTTTGGTTATCTTGCAATCCCGAGATAATCGTCTCCATGCTCCAAATCCATTTTAAAGCCATTTTTAAGGCATTTCGCGCATACATGAAATGAACACATTTTTCTCCAAAACTATAACAGATGCAAGCTTGTCCTGTTTGGTGGAGATGATATTTAATAAAATAAGTAGAAATCCACTAAAAGTTTTGTTTGGTTATCTTGCAATCCCGAGATAATCGTCTCCATGCTCCAAATCCATTTTAAAGCCATTTTTAAGGCATTTCGCGCATACATGAAATGAACACATTTTTCTCCAAAACTATAACAGATGCAAGCTTGTCCTGTTTGGTGGAGATGATATTTAATAAAATAAGTAGAAATCCACTAAAAGTTTTGTTTGGTTATCTTGCAATCCCGAGATAATCGTCTCCATGCTCCAAATCCATTTTAAAGCCATTTTTAAGGCATTTCGCGCATACATGAAATGAACACATTTTTCTCCAAAACTATAACAGATGCAAGCTTGTCCTGTTTGGTGGAGATGATATTTAATAAAATAAGTAGAAATCCACTAAAAGTTTTGTTTGGTTATCTTGCAATCCCGAGATAATCGTCTCCATGCTCCAAATCCATTTTAAAGCCATTTTTAAGGCATTTCGCGCATACATGAAATGAACACATTTTTCTCCAAAACTATAACAGATGCAAGCTTGTCCTGTTTGGTGGAGATGATATTTAATAAAATAAGTAGAAATCCACTAAAAGTTTTGTTTGGTTATCTTGCAATCCCGAGATAATCGTCTCCATGCTCCAAATCCATTTTAAAGCCATTTTTAAGGCATTTCGCGCATACATGAAATGAACACATTTTTCTCCAAAACTATAACAGATGCAAGCTTGTCCTGTTTGGTGGAGATGATATTTAATAAAATAAGTAGAAATCCACTAAAAGTTTTGTTTGGTTATCTTGCAATCCCGAGATAATCGTCTCCATGCTCCAAATCCATTTTAAAGCCATTTTTAAGGCATTTCGCGCATACATGAAATGAACACATTTTTCTCCAAAACTATAACAGATGCAAGCTTGTCCTGTTTGGTGGAGATGATATTTAATAAAATAAGTAGAAATCCACTAAAAGTTTTGTTTGGTTATCTTGCAATCCCGAGATAATCGTCTCCATGCTCCAAATCCATTTTAAAGCCATTTTTAAGGCATTTCGCGCATACATGAAATGAACACATTTTTCTCCAAAACTATAACAGATGCAAGCTTGTCCTGTTTGGTGGAGATGATATTTAATAAAATAAGTAGAAATCCACTAAAAGTTTTGTTTGGTTATCTTGCAATCCCGAGATAATCGTCTCCATGCTCCAAATCCATTTTAAAGCCATTTTTAAGGCATTTCGCGCATACATGAAATGAACACATTTTTCTCCAAAACTATAACAGATGCAAGCTTGTCCTGTTTGGTGGAGATGATATTTAATAAAATAAGTAGAAATCCACTAAAAGTTTTGTTTGGTTATCTTGCAATCCCGAGATAATCGTCTCCATGCTCCAAATCCATTTTAAAGCCATTTTTAAGGCATTTCGCGCATACATGAAATGAACACATTTTTCTCCAAAACTATAACAGATGCAAGCTTGTCCTGTTTGGTGGAGATGATATTTAATAAAATAAGTAGAAATCCACTAAAAGTTTTGTTTGGTTATCTTGCAATCCCGAGATAATCGTCTCCATGCTCCAAATCCATTTTAAAGCCATTTTTAAGGCATTTCGCGCATACATGAAATGAACACATTTTTCTCCAAAACTATAACAGATGCAAGCTTGTCCTGTTTGGTGGAGATGATATTTAATAAAATAAGTAGAAATCCACTAAAAGTTTTGTTTGGTTATCTTGCAATCCCGAGATAATCGTCTCCATGCTCCAAATCCATTTTAAAGCCATTTTTAAGGCATTTCGCGCATACATGAAATGAACACATTTTTCTCCAAAACTATAACAGATGCAAGCTTGTCCTGTTTGGTGGAGATGATATTTAATAAAATAAGTAGAAATCCACTAAAAGTTTTGTTTGGTTATCTTGCAATCCCGAGATAATCGTCTCCATGCTCCAAATCCATTTTAAAGCCATTTTTAAGGCATTTCGCGCATACATGAAATGAACACATTTTTCTCCAAAACTATAACAGATGCAAGCTTGTCCTGTTTGGTGGAGATGATATTTAATAAAATAAGTAGAAATCCACTAAAAGTTTTGTTTGGTTATCTTGCAATCCCGAGATAATCGTCTCCATGCTCCAAATCCATTTTAAAGCCATTTTTAAGGCATTTCGCGCATACATGAAATGAACACATTTTTCTCCAAAACTATAACAGATGCAAGCTTGGTGGAGATGATATTTAATAAAATAAGTAGAAATCCACTAAAAGTTTTGTTTGGTTATCTTGCAATCCCGAGATAATCGTCTCCATGCTCCAAATCCATTTTAAAGCCATTTTTAAGGCATTTCGCGCATACATGAAATGAACACATTTTTCTCCAAAACTATAACAGATGCAAGCTTGTCCTGTTTGGTGGAGATGATATTTAATAAAATAAGTAGAAATCCACTAAAAGTTTTGTTTGGTTATCTTGCAATCCCGAGATAATCGTCTCCATGCTCCAAATCCATTTTAAAGCCATTTTTAAGGCATTTCGCGCATACATGAAATGAACACATTTTTCTCCAAAACTATAACAGATGCAAGCTTGTCCTGTTTGGTGGAGATGATATTTAATAAAATAAGTAGAAATCCACTAAAAGTTTTGTTTGGTTATCTTGCAATCCCGAGATAATCGTCTCCATGCTCCAAATCCATTTTAAAGCCATTTTTAAGGCATTTCGCGCATACATGAAATGAACACATTTTTCTCCAAAACTATAACAGATGCAAGCTTGTCCTGTTTGGTGGAGATGATATTTAATAAAATAAGTAGAAATCCACTAAAAGTTTTGTTTGGTTATCTTGCAATCCCGAGATAATCGTCTCCATGCTCCAAATCCATTTTAAAGCCATTTTTAAGGCATTTCGCGCATACATGAAATGAACACATTTTTCTCCAAAACTATAACAGATGCAAGCTTGTCCTGTTTGGTGGAGATGATATTTAATAAAATAAGTAGAAATCCACTAAAAGTTTTGTTTGGTTATCTTGCAATCCCGAGATAATCGTCTCCATGCTCCAAATCCATTTTAAAGCCATTTTTAAGGCATTTCGCGCATACATGAAATGAACACATTTTTCTCCAAAACTATAACAGATGCAAGCTTGTCCTGTTTGGTGGAGATGATATTTAATAAAATAAGTAGAAATCCACTAAAAGTTTTGTTTGGTTATCTTGCAATCCCGAGATAATCGTCTCCATGCTCCAAATCCATTTTAAAGCCATTTTTAAGGCATTTCGCGCATACATGAAATGAACACATTTTTCTCCAAAACTATAACAGATGCAAGCTTGTCCTGTTTGGTGGAGATGATATTTAATAAAATAAGTAGAAATCCACTAAAAGTTTTGTTTGGTTATCTTGCAATCCCGAGATAATCGTCTCCATGCTCCAAATCCATTTTAAAGCCATTTTTAAGGCATTTCGCGCATACATGAAATGAACACATTTTTCTCCAAAACTATAACAGATGCAAGCTTGTCCTGTTTGGTGGAGATGATATTTAATAAAATAAGTAGAAATCCACTAAAAGTTTTGTTTGGTTATCTTGCAATCCCGAGATAATCGTCTCCATGCTCCAAATCCATTTTAAAGCCATTTTTAAGGCATTTCGCGCATACATGAAATGAACACATTTTTCTCCAAAACTATAACAGATGCAAGCTTGTCCTGTTTGGTGGAGATGATATTTAATAAAATAAGTAGAAATCCACTAAAAGTTTTGTTTGGTTATCTTGCAATCCCGAGATAATCGTCTCCATGCTCCAAATCCATTTTAAAGCCATTTTTAAGGCATTTCGCGCATACATGAAATGAACACATTTTTCTCCAAAACTATAACAGATGCAAGCTTGTCCTGTTTGGTGGAGATGATATTTAATAAAATAAGTAGAAATCCACTAAAAGTTTTGTTTGGTTATCTTGCAATCCCGAGATAATCGTCTCCATGCTCCAAATCCATTTTAAAGCCATTTTTAAGGCATTTCGCGCATACATGAAATGAACACATTTTTCTCCAAAACTATAACAGATGCAAGCTTGTCCTGTTTGGTGGAGATGATATTTAATAAAATAAGTAGAAATCCACTAAAAGTTTTGTTTGGTTATCTTGCAATCCCGAGATAATCGTCTCCATGCTCCAAATCCATTTTAAAGCCATTTTTAAGGCATTTCGCGCATACATGAAATGAACACATTTTTCTCCAAAACTATAACAGATGCAAGCTTGTCCTGTTTGGTGGAGATGATATTTAATAAAATAAGTAGAAATCCACTAAAAGTTTTGTTTGGTTATCTTGCAATCCCGAGATAATCGTCTCCATGCTCCAAATCCATTTTAAAGCCATTTTTAAGGCATTTCGCGCATACATGAAATGAACACATTTTTCTCCAAAACTATAACAGATGCAAGCTTGTCCTGTTTGGTGGAGATGATATTTAATAAAATAAGTAGAAATCCACTAAAAGTTTTGTTTGGTTATCTTGCAATCCCGAGATAATCGTCTCCATGCTCCAAATCCATTTTAAAGCCATTTTTAAGGCATTTCGCGCATACATGAAATGAACACATTTTTCTCCAAAACTATAACAGATGCAAGCTTGTCCTGTTTGGTGGAGATGATATTTAATAAAATAAGTAGAAATCCACTAAAAGTTTTGTTTGGTTATCTTGCAATCCCGAGATAATCGTCTCCATGCTCCAAATCCATTTTAAAGCCATTTTTAAGGCATTTCGCGCATACATGAAATGAACACATTTTTCTCCAAAACTATAACAGATGCAAGCTTGTCCTGTTTGGTGGAGATGATATTTAATAAAATAAGTAGAAATCCACTAAAAGTTTTGTTTGGTTATCTTGCAATCCCGAGATAATCGTCTCCATGCTCCAAATCCATTTTAAAGCCATTTTTAAGGCATTTCGCGCATACATGAAATGAACACATTTTTCTCCAAAACTATAACAGATGCAAGCTTGTCCTGTTTGGTGGAGATGATATTTAATAAAATAAGTAGAAATCCACTAAAAGTTTTGTTTGGTTATCTTGCAATCCCGAGATAATCGTCTCCATGCTCCAAATCCATTTTAAAGCCATTTTTAAGGCATTTCGCGCATACATGAAATGAACACATTTTTCTCCAAAACTATAACAGATGCAAGCTTGTCCTGTTTGGTGGAGATGATATTTAATAAAATAAGTAGAAATCCACTAAAAGTTTTGTTTGGTTATCTTGCAATCCCGAGATAATCGTCTCCATGCTCCAAATCCATTTTAAAGCCATTTTTAAGGCATTTCGCGCATACATGAAATGAACACATTTTTCTCCAAAACTATAACAGATGCAAGCTTGTCCTGTTTGGTGGAGATGATATTTAATAAAATAAGTAGAAATCCACTAAAAGTTTTGTTTGGTTATCTTGCAATCCCGAGATAATCGTCTCCATGCTCCAAATCCATTTTAAAGCCATTTTTAAGGCATTTCGCGCATACATGAAATGAACACATTTTTCTCCAAAACTATAACAGATGCAAGCTTGTCCTGTTTGGTGGAGATGATATTTAATAAAATAAGTAGAAATCCACTAAAAGTTTTGTTTGGTTATCTTGCAATCCCGAGATAATCGTCTCCATGCTCCAAATCCATTTTAAAGCCATTTTTAAGGCATTTCGCGCATACATGAAATGAACACATTTTTCTCCAAAACTATAACAGATGCAAGCTTGTCCTGTTTGGTGGAGATGATATTTAATAAAATAAGTAGAAATCCACTAAAAGTTTTGTTTGGTTATCTTGCAATCCCGAGATAATCGTCTCCATGCTCCAAATCCATTTTAAAGCCATTTTTAAGGCATTTCGCGCATACATGAAATGAACACATTTTTCTCCAAAACTATAACAGATGCAAGCTTGTCCTGTTTGGTGGAGATGATATTTAATAAAATAAGTAGAAATCCACTAAAAGTTTTGTTTGGTTATCTTGCAATCCCGAGATAATCGTCTCCATGCTCCAAATCCATTTTAAAGCCATTTTTAAGGCATTTCGCGCATACATGAAATGAACACATTTTTCTCCAAAACTATAACAGATGCAAGCTTGTCCTGTTTGGTGGAGATGATATTTAATAAAATAAGTAGAAATCCACTAAAAGTTTTGTTTGGTTATCTTGCAATCCCGAGATAATCGTCTCCATGCTCCAAATCCATTTTAAAGCCATTTTTAAGGCATTTCGCGCATACATGAAATGAACACATTTTTCTCCAAAACTATAACAGATGCAAGCTTGTCCTGTTTGGTGGAGATGATATTTAATAAAATAAGTAGAAATCCACTAAAAGTTTTGTTTGGTTATCTTGCAATCCCGAGATAATCGTCTCCATGCTCCAAATCCATTTTAAAGCCATTTTTAAGGCATTTCGCGCATACATGAAATGAACACATTTTTCTCCAAAACTATAACAGATGCAAGCTTGTCCTGTTTGGTGGAGATGATATTTAATAAAATAAGTAGAAATCCACTAAAAGTTTTGTTTGGTTATCTTGCAATCCCGAGATAATCGTCTCCATGCTCCAAATCCATTTTAAAGCCATTTTTAAGGCATTTCGCGCATACATGAAATGAACACATTTTTCTCCAAAACTATAACAGATGCAAGCTTGTCCTGTTTGGTGGAGATGATATTTAATAAAATAAGTAGAAATCCACTAAAAGTTTTGTTTGGTTATCTTGCAATCCCGAGATAATCGTCTCCATGCTCCAAATCCATTTTAAAGCCATTTTTAAGGCATTTCGCGCATACATGAAATGAACACATTTTTCTCCAAAACTATAACAGATGCAAGCTTGTCCTGTTTGGTGGAGATGATATTTAATAAAATAAGTAGAAATCCACTAAAAGTTTTGTTTGGTTATCTTGCAATCCCGAGATAATCGTCTCCATGCTCCAAATCCATTTTAAAGCCATTTTTAAGGCATTTCGCGCATACATGAAATGAACACATTTTTCTCCAAAACTATAACAGATGCAAGCTTGTCCTGTTTGGTGGAGATGATATTTAATAAAATAAGTAGAAATCCACTAAAAGTTTTGTTTGGTTATCTTGCAATCCCGAGATAATCGTCTCCATGCTCCAAATCCATTTTAAAGCCATTTTTAAGGCATTTCGCGCATACATGAAATGAACACATTTTTCTCCAAAACTATAACAGATGCAAGCTTGTCCTGTTTGGTGGAGATGATATTTAATAAAATAAGTAGAAATCCACTAAAAGTTTTGTTTGGTTATCTTGCAATCCCGAGATAATCGTCTCCATGCTCCAAATCCATTTTAAAGCCATTTTTAAGGCATTTCGCGCATACATGAAATGAACACATTTTTCTCCAAAACTATAACAGATGCAAGCTTGTCCTGTTTGGTGGAGATGATATTTAATAAAATAAGTAGAAATCCACTAAAAGTTTTGTTTGGTTATCTTGCAATCCCGAGATAATCGTCTCCATGCTCCAAATCCATTTTAAAGCCATTTTTAAGGCATTTCGCGCATACATGAAATGAACACATTTTTCTCCAAAACTATAACAGATGCAAGCTTGTCCTGTTTGGTGGAGATGATATTTAATAAAATAAGTAGAAATCCACTAAAAGTTTTGTTTGGTTATCTTGCAATCCCGAGATAATCGTCTCCATGCTCCAAATCCATTTTAAAGCCATTTTTAAGGCATTTCGCGCATACATGAAATGAACACATTTTTCTCCAAAACTATAACAGATGCAAGCTTGTCCTGTTTGGTGGAGATGATATTTAATAAAATAAGTAGAAATCCACTAAAAGTTTTGTTTGGTTATCTTGCAATCCCGAGATAATCGTCTCCATGCTCCAAATCCATTTTAAAGCCATTTTTAAGGCATTTCGCGCATACATGAAATGAACACATTTTTCTCCAAAACTATAACAGATGCAAGCTTGTCCTGTTTGGTGGAGATGATATTTAATAAAATAAGTAGAAATCCACTAAAAGTTTTGTTTGGTTATCTTGCAATCCCGAGATAATCGTCTCCATGCTCCAAATCCATTTTAAAGCCATTTTTAAGGCATTTCGCGCATACATGAAATGAACACATTTTTCTCCAAAACTATAACAGATGCAAGCTTGTCCTGTTTGGTGGAGATGATATTTAATAAAATAAGTAGAAATCCACTAAAAGTTTTGTTTGGTTATCTTGCAATCCCGAGATAATCGTCTCCATGCTCCAAATCCATTTTAAAGCCATTTTTAAGGCATTTCGCGCATACATGAAATGAACACATTTTTCTCCAAAACTATAACAGATGCAAGCTTGTCCTGTTTGGTGGAGATGATATTTAATAAAATAAGTAGAAATCCACTAAAAGTTTTGTTTGGTTATCTTGCAATCCCGAGATAATCGTCTCCATGCTCCAAATCCATTTTAAAGCCATTTTTAAGGCATTTCGCGCATACATGAAATGAACACATTTTTCTCCAAAACTATAACAGATGCAAGCTTGTCCTGTTTGGTGGAGATGATATTTAATAAAATAAGTAGAAATCCACTAAAAGTTTTGTTTGGTTATCTTGCAATCCCGAGATAATCGTCTCCATGCTCCAAATCCATTTTAAAGCCATTTTTAAGGCATTTCGCGCATACATGAAATGAACACATTTTTCTCCAAAACTATAACAGATGCAAGCTTGTCCTGTTTGGTGGAGATGATATTTAATAAAATAAGTAGAAATCCACTAAAAGTTTTGTTTGGTTATCTTGCAATCCCGAGATAATCGTCTCCATGCTCCAAATCCATTTTAAAGCCATTTTTAAGGCATTTCGCGCATACATGAAATGAACACATTTTTCTCCAAAACTATAACAGATGCAAGCTTGTCCTGTTTGGTGGAGATGATATTTAATAAAATAAGTAGAAATCCACTAAAAGTTTTGTTTGGTTATCTTGCAATCCCGAGATAATCGTCTCCATGCTCCAAATCCATTTTAAAGCCATTTTTAAGGCATTTCGCGCATACATGAAATGAACACATTTTTCTCCAAAACTATAACAGATGCAAGCTTGTCCTGTTTGGTGGAGATGATATTTAATAAAATAAGTAGAAATCCACTAAAAGTTTTGTTTGGTTATCTTGCAATCCCGAGATAATCGTCTCCATGCTCCAAATCCATTTTAAAGCCATTTTTAAGGCATTTCGCGCATACATGAAATGAACACATTTTTCTCCAAAACTATAACAGATGCAAGCTTGTCCTGTTTGGTGGAGATGATATTTAATAAAATAAGTAGAAATCCACTAAAAGTTTTGTTTGGTTATCTTGCAATCCCGAGATAATCGTCTCCATGCTCCAAATCCATTTTAAAGCCATTTTTAAGGCATTTCGCGCATACATGAAATGAACACATTTTTCTCCAAAACTATAACAGATGCAAGCTTGTCCTGTTTGGTGGAGATGATATTTAATAAAATAAGTAGAAATCCACTAAAAGTTTTGTTTGGTTATCTTGCAATCCCGAGATAATCGTCTCCATGCTCCAAATCCATTTTAAAGCCATTTTTAAGGCATTTCGCGCATACATGAAATGAACACATTTTTCTCCAAAACTATAACAGATGCAAGCTTGTCCTGTTTGGTGGAGATGATATTTAATAAAATAAGTAGAAATCCACTAAAAGTTTTGTTTGGTTATCTTGCAATCCCGAGATAATCGTCTCCATGCTCCAAATCCATTTTAAAGCCATTTTTAAGGCATTTCGCGCATACATGAAATGAACACATTTTTCTCCAAAACTATAACAGATGCAAGCTTGTCCTGTTTGGTGGAGATGATATTTAATAAAATAAGTAGAAATCCACTAAAAGTTTTGTTTGGTTATCTTGCAATCCCGAGATAATCGTCTCCATGCTCCAAATCCATTTTAAAGCCATTTTTAAGGCATTTCGCGCATACATGAAATGAACACATTTTTCTCCAAAACTATAACAGATGCAAGCTTGTCCTGTTTGGTGGAGATGATATTTAATAAAATAAGTAGAAATCCACTAAAAGTTTTGTTTGGTTATCTTGCAATCCCGAGATAATCGTCTCCATGCTCCAAATCCATTTTAAAGCCATTTTTAAGGCATTTCGCGCATACATGAAATGAACACATTTTTCTCCAAAACTATAACAGATGCAAGCTTGTCCTGTTTGGTGGAGATGATATTTAATAAAATAAGTAGAAATCCACTAAAAGTTTTGTTTGGTTATCTTGCAATCCCGAGATAATCGTCTCCATGCTCCAAATCCATTTTAAAGCCATTTTTAAGGCATTTCGCGCATACATGAAATGAACACATTTTTCTCCAAAACTATAACAGATGCAAGCTTGTCCTGTTTGGTGGAGATGATATTTAATAAAATAAGTAGAAATCCACTAAAAGTTTTGTTTGGTTATCTTGCAATCCCGAGATAATCGTCTCCATGCTCCAAATCCATTTTAAAGCCATTTTTAAGGCATTTCGCGCATACATGAAATGAACACATTTTTCTCCAAAACTATAACAGATGCAAGCTTGTCCTGTTTGGTGGAGATGATATTTAATAAAATAAGTAGAAATCCACTAAAAGTTTTGTTTGGTTATCTTGCAATCCCGAGATAATCGTCTCCATGCTCCAAATCCATTTTAAAGCCATTTTTAAGGCATTTCGCGCATACATGAAATGAACACATTTTTCTCCAAAACTATAACAGATGCAAGCTTGTCCTGTTTGGTGGAGATGATATTTAATAAAATAAGTAGAAATCCACTAAAAGTTTTGTTTGGTTATCTTGCAATCCCGAGATAATCGTCTCCATGCTCCAAATCCATTTTAAAGCCATTTTTAAGGCATTTCGCGCATACATGAAATGAACACATTTTTCTCCAAAACTATAACAGATGCAAGCTTGTCCTGTTTGGTGGAGATGATATTTAATAAAATAAGTAGAAATCCACTAAAAGTTTTGTTTGGTTATCTTGCAATCCCGAGATAATCGTCTCCATGCTCCAAATCCATTTTAAAGCCATTTTTAAGGCATTTCGCGCATACATGAAATGAACACATTTTTCTCCAAAACTATAACAGATGCAAGCTTGTCCTGTTTGGTGGAGATGATATTTAATAAAATAAGTAGAAATCCACTAAAAGTTTTGTTTGGTTATCTTGCAATCCCGAGATAATCGTCTCCATGCTCCAAATCCATTTTAAAGCCATTTTTAAGGCATTTCGCGCATACATGAAATGAACACATTTTTCTCCAAAACTATAACAGATGCAAGCTTGTCCTGTTTGGTGGAGATGATATTTAATAAAATAAGTAGAAATCCACTAAAAGTTTTGTTTGGTTATCTTGCAATCCCGAGATAATCGTCTCCATGCTCCAAATCCATTTTAAAGCCATTTTTAAGGCATTTCGCGCATACATGAAATGAACACATTTTTCTCCAAAACTATAACAGATGCAAGCTTGTCCTGTTTGGTGGAGATGATATTTAATAAAATAAGTAGAAATCCACTAAAAGTTTTGTTTGGTTATCTTGCAATCCCGAGATAATCGTCTCCATGCTCCAAATCCATTTTAAAGCCATTTTTAAGGCATTTCGCGCATACATGAAATGAACACATTTTTCTCCAAAACTATAACAGATGCAAGCTTGTCCTGTTTGGTGGAGATGATATTTAATAAAATAAGTAGAAATCCACTAAAAGTTTTGTTTGGTTATCTTGCAATCCCGAGATAATCGTCTCCATGCTCCAAATCCATTTTAAAGCCATTTTTAAGGCATTTCGCGCATACATGAAATGAACACATTTTTCTCCAAAACTATAACAGATGCAAGCTTGTCCTGTTTGGTGGAGATGATATTTAATAAAATAAGTAGAAATCCACTAAAAGTTTTGTTTGGTTATCTTGCAATCCCGAGATAATCGTCTCCATGCTCCAAATCCATTTTAAAGCCATTTTTAAGGCATTTCGCGCATACATGAAATGAACACATTTTTCTCCAAAACTATAACAGATGCAAGCTTGTCCTGTTTGGTGGAGATGATATTTAATAAAATAAGTAGAAATCCACTAAAAGTTTTGTTTGGTTATCTTGCAATCCCGAGATAATCGTCTCCATGCTCCAAATCCATTTTAAAGCCATTTTTAAGGCATTTCGCGCATACATGAAATGAACACATTTTTCTCCAAAACTATAACAGATGCAAGCTTGTCCTGTTTGGTGGAGATGATATTTAATAAAATAAGTAGAAATCCACTAAAAGTTTTGTTTGGTTATCTTGCAATCCCGAGATAATCGTCTCCATGCTCCAAATCCATTTTAAAGCCATTTTTAAGGCATTTCGCGCATACATGAAATGAACACATTTTTCTCCAAAACTATAACAGATGCAAGCTTGTCCTGTTTGGTGGAGATGATATTTAATAAAATAAGTAGAAATCCACTAAAAGTTTTGTTTGGTTATCTTGCAATCCCGAGATAATCGTCTCCATGCTCCAAATCCATTTTAAAGCCATTTTTAAGGCATTTCGCGCATACATGAAATGAACACATTTTTCTCCAAAACTATAACAGATGCAAGCTTGTCCTGTTTGGTGGAGATGATATTTAATAAAATAAGTAGAAATCCACTAAAAGTTTTGTTTGGTTATCTTGCAATCCCGAGATAATCGTCTCCATGCTCCAAATCCATTTTAAAGCCATTTTTAAGGCATTTCGCGCATACATGAAATGAACACATTTTTCTCCAAAACTATAACAGATGCAAGCTTGTCCTGTTTGGTGGAGATGATATTTAATAAAATAAGTAGAAATCCACTAAAAGTTTTGTTTGGTTATCTTGCAATCCCGAGATAATCGTCTCCATGCTCCAAATCCATTTTAAAGCCATTTTTAAGGCATTTCGCGCATACATGAAATGAACACATTTTTCTCCAAAACTATAACAGATGCAAGCTTGTCCTGTTTGGTGGAGATGATATTTAATAAAATAAGTAGAAATCCACTAAAAGTTTTGTTTGGTTATCTTGCAATCCCGAGATAATCGTCTCCATGCTCCAAATCCATTTTAAAGCCATTTTTAAGGCATTTCGCGCATACATGAAATGAACACATTTTTCTCCAAAACTATAACAGATGCAAGCTTGTCCTGTTTGGTGGAGATGATATTTAATAAAATAAGTAGAAATCCACTAAAAGTTTTGTTTGGTTATCTTGCAATCCCGAGATAATCGTCTCCATGCTCCAAATCCATTTTAAAGCCATTTTTAAGGCATTTCGCGCATACATGAAATGAACACATTTTTCTCCAAAACTATAACAGATGCAAGCTTGTCCTGTTTGGTGGAGATGATATTTAATAAAATAAGTAGAAATCCACTAAAAGTTTTGTTTGGTTATCTTGCAATCCCGAGATAATCGTCTCCATGCTCCAAATCCATTTTAAAGCCATTTTTAAGGCATTTCGCGCATACATGAAATGAACACATTTTTCTCCAAAACTATAACAGATGCAAGCTTGTCCTGTTTGGTGGAGATGATATTTAATAAAATAAGTAGAAATCCACTAAAAGTTTTGTTTGGTTATCTTGCAATCCCGAGATAATCGTCTCCATGCTCCAAATCCATTTTAAAGCCATTTTTAAGGCATTTCGCGCATACATGAAATGAACACATTTTTCTCCAAAACTATAACAGATGCAAGCTTGTCCTGTTTGGTGGAGATGATATTTAATAAAATAAGTAGAAATCCACTAAAAGTTTTGTTTGGTTATCTTGCAATCCCGAGATAATCGTCTCCATGCTCCAAATCCATTTTAAAGCCATTTTTAAGGCATTTCGCGCATACATGAAATGAACACATTTTTCTCCAAAACTATAACAGATGCAAGCTTGTCCTGTTTGGTGGAGATGATATTTAATAAAATAAGTAGAAATCCACTAAAAGTTTTGTTTGGTTATCTTGCAATCCCGAGATAATCGTCTCCATGCTCCAAATCCATTTTAAAGCCATTTTTAAGGCATTTCGCGCATACATGAAATGAACACATTTTTCTCCAAAACTATAACAGATGCAAGCTTGTCCTGTTTGGTGGAGATGATATTTAATAAAATAAGTAGAAATCCACTAAAAGTTTTGTTTGGTTATCTTGCAATCCCGAGATAATCGTCTCCATGCTCCAAATCCATTTTAAAGCCATTTTTAAGGCATTTCGCGCATACATGAAATGAACACATTTTTCTCCAAAACTATAACAGATGCAAGCTTGTCCTGTTTGGTGGAGATGATATTTAATAAAATAAGTAGAAATCCACTAAAAGTTTTGTTTGGTTATCTTGCAATCCCGAGATAATCGTCTCCATGCTCCAAATCCATTTTAAAGCCATTTTTAAGGCATTTCGCGCATACATGAAATGAACACATTTTTCTCCAAAACTATAACAGATGCAAGCTTGTCCTGTTTGGTGGAGATGATATTTAATAAAATAAGTAGAAATCCACTAAAAGTTTTGTTTGGTTATCTTGCAATCCCGAGATAATCGTCTCCATGCTCCAAATCCATTTTAAAGCCATTTTTAAGGCATTTCGCGCATACATGAAATGAACACATTTTTCTCCAAAACTATAACAGATGCAAGCTTGTCCTGTTTGGTGGAGATGATATTTAATAAAATAAGTAGAAATCCACTAAAAGTTTTGTTTGGTTATCTTGCAATCCCGAGATAATCGTCTCCATGCTCCAAATCCATTTTAAAGCCATTTTTAAGGCATTTCGCGCATACATGAAATGAACACATTTTTCTCCAAAACTATAACAGATGCAAGCTTGTCCTGTTTGGTGGAGATGATATTTAATAAAATAAGTAGAAATCCACTAAAAGTTTTGTTTGGTTATCTTGCAATCCCGAGATAATCGTCTCCATGCTCCAAATCCATTTTAAAGCCATTTTTAAGGCATTTCGCGCATACATGAAATGAACACATTTTTCTCCAAAACTATAACAGATGCAAGCTTGTCCTGTTTGGTGGAGATGATATTTAATAAAATAAGTAGAAATCCACTAAAAGTTTTGTTTGGTTATCTTGCAATCCCGAGATAATCGTCTCCATGCTCCAAATCCATTTTAAAGCCATTTTTAAGGCATTTCGCGCATACATGAAATGAACACATTTTTCTCCAAAACTATAACAGATGCAAGCTTGTCCTGTTTGGTGGAGATGATATTTAATAAAATAAGTAGAAATCCACTAAAAGTTTTGTTTGGTTATCTTGCAATCCCGAGATAATCGTCTCCATGCTCCAAATCCATTTTAAAGCCATTTTTAAGGCATTTCGCGCATACATGAAATGAACACATTTTTCTCCAAAACTATAACAGATGCAAGCTTGTCCTGTTTGGTGGAGATGATATTTAATAAAATAAGTAGAAATCCACTAAAAGTTTTGTTTGGTTATCTTGCAATCCCGAGATAATCGTCTCCATGCTCCAAATCCATTTTAAAGCCATTTTTAAGGCATTTCGCGCATACATGAAATGAACACATTTTTCTCCAAAACTATAACAGATGCAAGCTTGTCCTGTTTGGTGGAGATGATATTTAATAAAATAAGTAGAAATCCACTAAAAGTTTTGTTTGGTTATCTTGCAATCCCGAGATAATCGTCTCCATGCTCCAAATCCATTTTAAAGCCATTTTTAAGGCATTTCGCGCATACATGAAATGAACACATTTTTCTCCAAAACTATAACAGATGCAAGCTTGTCCTGTTTGGTGGAGATGATATTTAATAAAATAAGTAGAAATCCACTAAAAGTTTTGTTTGGTTATCTTGCAATCCCGAGATAATCGTCTCCATGCTCCAAATCCATTTTAAAGCCATTTTTAAGGCATTTCGCGCATACATGAAATGAACACATTTTTCTCCAAAACTATAACAGATGCAAGCTTGTCCTGTTTGGTGGAGATGATATTTAATAAAATAAGTAGAAATCCACTAAAAGTTTTGTTTGGTTATCTTGCAATCCCGAGATAATCGTCTCCATGCTCCAAATCCATTTTAAAGCCATTTTTAAGGCATTTCGCGCATACATGAAATGAACACATTTTTCTCCAAAACTATAACAGATGCAAGCTTGTCCTGTTTGGTGGAGATGATATTTAATAAAATAAGTAGAAATCCACTAAAAGTTTTGTTTGGTTATCTTGCAATCCCGAGATAATCGTCTCCATGCTCCAAATCCATTTTAAAGCCATTTTTAAGGCATTTCGCGCATACATGAAATGAACACATTTTTCTCCAAAACTATAACAGATGCAAGCTTGTCCTGTTTGGTGGAGATGATATTTAATAAAATAAGTAGAAATCCACTAAAAGTTTTGTTTGGTTATCTTGCAATCCCGAGATAATCGTCTCCATGCTCCAAATCCATTTTAAAGCCATTTTTAAGGCATTTCGCGCATACATGAAATGAACACATTTTTCTCCAAAACTATAACAGATGCAAGCTTGTCCTGTTTGGTGGAGATGATATTTAATAAAATAAGTAGAAATCCACTAAAAGTTTTGTTTGGTTATCTTGCAATCCCGAGATAATCGTCTCCATGCTCCAAATCCATTTTAAAGCCATTTTTAAGGCATTTCGCGCATACATGAAATGAACACATTTTTCTCCAAAACTATAACAGATGCAAGCTTGTCCTGTTTGGTGGAGATGATATTTAATAAAATAAGTAGAAATCCACTAAAAGTTTTGTTTGGTTATCTTGCAATCCCGAGATAATCGTCTCCATGCTCCAAATCCATTTTAAAGCCATTTTTAAGGCATTTCGCGCATACATGAAATGAACACATTTTTCTCCAAAACTATAACAGATGCAAGCTTGTCCTGTTTGGTGGAGATGATATTTAATAAAATAAGTAGAAATCCACTAAAAGTTTTGTTTGGTTATCTTGCAATCCCGAGATAATCGTCTCCATGCTCCAAATCCATTTTAAAGCCATTTTTAAGGCATTTCGCGCATACATGAAATGAACACATTTTTCTCCAAAACTATAACAGATGCAAGCTTGTCCTGTTTGGTGGAGATGATATTTAATAAAATAAGTAGAAATCCACTAAAAGTTTTGTTTGGTTATCTTGCAATCCCGAGATAATCGTCTCCATGCTCCAAATCCATTTTAAAGCCATTTTTAAGGCATTTCGCGCATACATGAAATGAACACATTTTTCTCCAAAACTATAACAGATGCAAGCTTGTCCTGTTTGGTGGAGATGATATTTAATAAAATAAGTAGAAATCCACTAAAAGTTTTGTTTGGTTATCTTGCAATCCCGAGATAATCGTCTCCATGCTCCAAATCCATTTTAAAGCCATTTTTAAGGCATTTCGCGCATACATGAAATGAACACATTTTTCTCCAAAACTATAACAGATGCAAGCTTGTCCTGTTTGGTGGAGATGATATTTAATAAAATAAGTAGAAATCCACTAAAAGTTTTGTTTGGTTATCTTGCAATCCCGAGATAATCGTCTCCATGCTCCAAATCCATTTTAAAGCCATTTTTAAGGCATTTCGCGCATACATGAAATGAACACATTTTTCTCCAAAACTATAACAGATGCAAGCTTGTCCTGTTTGGTGGAGATGATATTTAATAAAATAAGTAGAAATCCACTAAAAGTTTTGTTTGGTTATCTTGCAATCCCGAGATAATCGTCTCCATGCTCCAAATCCATTTTAAAGCCATTTTTAAGGCATTTCGCGCATACATGAAATGAACACATTTTTCTCCAAAACTATAACAGATGCAAGCTTGTCCTGTTTGGTGGAGATGATATTTAATAAAATAAGTAGAAATCCACTAAAAGTTTTGTTTGGTTATCTTGCAATCCCGAGATAATCGTCTCCATGCTCCAAATCCATTTTAAAGCCATTTTTAAGGCATTTCGCGCATACATGAAATGAACACATTTTTCTCCAAAACTATAACAGATGCAAGCTTGTCCTGTTTGGTGGAGATGATATTTAATAAAATAAGTAGAAATCCACTAAAAGTTTTGTTTGGTTATCTTGCAATCCCGAGATAATCGTCTCCATGCTCCAAATCCATTTTAAAGCCATTTTTAAGGCATTTCGCGCATACATGAAATGAACACATTTTTCTCCAAAACTATAACAGATGCAAGCTTGTCCTGTTTGGTGGAGATGATATTTAATAAAATAAGTAGAAATCCACTAAAAGTTTTGTTTGGTTATCTTGCAATCCCGAGATAATCGTCTCCATGCTCCAAATCCATTTTAAAGCCATTTTTAAGGCATTTCGCGCATACATGAAATGAACACATTTTTCTCCAAAACTATAACAGATGCAAGCTTGTCCTGTTTGGTGGAGATGATATTTAATAAAATAAGTAGAAATCCACTAAAAGTTTTGTTTGGTTATCTTGCAATCCCGAGATAATCGTCTCCATGCTCCAAATCCATTTTAAAGCCATTTTTAAGGCATTTCGCGCATACATGAAATGAACACATTTTTCTCCAAAACTATAACAGATGCAAGCTTGTCCTGTTTGGTGGAGATGATATTTAATAAAATAAGTAGAAATCCACTAAAAGTTTTGTTTGGTTATCTTGCAATCCCGAGATAATCGTCTCCATGCTCCAAATCCATTTTAAAGCCATTTTTAAGGCATTTCGCGCATAATGCCATTTTTCTCCAAAACTTATAGAGAGATAAGCTTGTCCTGTTTGGTGGAGATGATATTTTAATTAAATAAGTAGAAATCCACTAAAAGTTTTGTTCTTGGTTATCTTGCAATCCCGAGATAATCGTCTCCATGCTCCAAATCCATTTTAAAGCCATTTTTAAGGCATTTTCGCGCATACATGATCAATGAACACATTTTTCTCCAAAACTATAACAGATGCAAGCTAGTGTCCTGTTTGGTGGAGATGATATTTAATAAAATAAGTAGAAATCCACTAAAAGTTTTGTTTGGTTATCTTGCAATCCGAGATAATCGTCTCCATGCTCCAAATCCATTTTAAAGCCATTTTTAATGCATTTCGCGCATACATGAAATGAACACATTTTTCTCCAAAACTATAACAGATGCAAGCTTGTCCTGTTTGGTGGAGATGATATTTAATAAATAAGTAGAAATCCACTAAAAGTTTTGTTTGGTTATCTTGCAATCCCGAGATAATCGTCTCCATGCTCCAAATCCATTTTAAAGCCATTTTTAAGGCATTTCGCGCATACATGAAATGAACACATTTTTCTCCAAAACTATAACAGATGCAAGCTTGTCCTGTTTGGTGGAGATGATATTTAATAAAATAAGTAGAAAATCCACTAAAAGTTTTGTTTGGTTATCTTGCAATCCTCGAGATAATCGTCTCCATGCTCCAAATCCATTTTAAAGCCATTTTCTAAGGCATTTCGCGCATAAATGAAATGAACACATTTTTCTCCAAAACTATAACAGATGCAAGCTTGTCCTGTTTGGTGGAGATGATATTTAATAAAATAAGTAGAAATCCACTAAAAGTTTTGTTTGGTTATCTTGCAATCCCGAGATAATCGTCTCCATGCTCCAAATCCATTTTAAAGCCATTTTTAAGGCATTTCGCGCATACATGAAATGAACACATTTTTCTCCAAAACTATAACAGATGCAAGCTTGTCCTGTTTGGTGGAGATGATATTTAATAAAATAAGTAGAAATCCACTAAAAGTTTTGTTTGGTTATCTTGCAATCCCGAGATAATCGTCTCCATGCTCCAAATCCATTTTAAAGCCATTTCTAAGGCATTTCGCGCATAAATGAAATGAACACATTTTTCTCCAAAACTATAACAGATGCAAGCTTGATCCTGTTTGGTGGAGATGATATTTAATAAAATAAGTAGAAATCCACTAAAAGTTTTGTTTGGTTATCTTGCAATCCCGAGATAATCGTCTCCATGCTCCAAATCCATTTTAAAGCCATTTTTAAGGCATTTCGCGCATACATGAAATGAACACATTTTTCTCCAAAACTATAACAGATGCAAGCTTGTCCTGTTTGGTGGAGATGATATTTAATAAAATAAGTAGAAATCCACTAAAAGTTTTGTTTGGTTATCTTGCAATCCCGAGATAATCGTCTCCATGCTCCAAATCCATTTTAAAGCCATTTCTAAGGCATTTCGCGCATAAATGAAATGAACACATTTTTCTCCAAAACTATAACAGATGCAAGCTTGTCCTGTTTGGTGGAGATGATATTTAATAAAATAAGTAGAAATCCACTAAAGTTTTGTTTGGTTATCTTGCAATCCCGAGATAATCGTCTCCATGCTCCAAATCCATTTTAAAGCCATTTTAAGGCATTTCGCGCATACATGAAATGAACACATTTTTCTCCAAAACTATAACAGATGCAAGCTTGTCCTGTTTTGTGGAGATGATATTTAATAAAATAAGTAGAAATCCACTAAAAGTTTTGTTTGGTTATCTTGCAATCCCGAGATAATCGTCTCCATGCTCCAAATCCATTTTAAAGCCATTTCTAAGGCATTTCGCGCATAAATGAAATGAACACATTTTTCTCCAAAACTATAACAGATGCAAGCTTGTCCTGTTTGTGGAGATGATATTTATTAAATAAGTAGAAATCCCACTAAAAGTTTTGTTTGGTTATCTTGCAATCCCGAGATAATCGTCTCCATGCTCCAAATCCATTTTAAAGCCATTTTTAAGGCATTTCGCGCATACATGAAATGAACACATTTTTCTCCAAAACTATAACAGATGCAAGCTTGTCCTGTTTGGTGGAGATGATATTTAATAAAATAAGTAGAAATCCACTAAAAGTTTTGTTTGGTTATCTTGCAATCCCGAGATAATCGTCTCCATGCTCCAAATCCATTTTTAAAGCCATTTTCTAAGGCATTTCGCGCATACATGAAATGAACACATTTTTCTCCAAAACTATAACAGATGCAAGCTTGTCCTGTTTGGTGGAGATGATATTTAATAAAATAAGTAGAAATCCACTAAAAGTTTTGTTTGGTTATCTTGCAATCCCGAGATAATCGTCTCCATGCTCCAAATCCATTTTAAAGCCATTTCTAAGGCATTTCGCGCATACATGAAATGAACACATTTTTCTCCAAAACTATAACAGATGCAAGCTTGTCCTGTTTGGTGGAGATGATATTTAATAAAATAAGTAGAAATCCACTAAAAGTTTTGTTTGGTTATCTTGCAATCCCGAGATAATCGTCTCCATGCTCCAAATCCATTTTAAAGCCATTTTTAAAGGCATTTCGCGCCATACATGAAATGAACACATTTTTCTCCAAAACTATAACAGATGCAAGCTTGTCCTGTTTGGTGGAGATGATATTTAATAAAATAAGTAGAAATCCACTAAAAGTTTTGTTTGGTTATCTTGCAATCCCGAGATAATCGTCTCCATGCTCCAAATCCATTTTAAAGCCATTTCTAAGGCATTTCGCGCATAAATGAAAATGAACACATTTTTCTCCAAAACTATAACAGATGCAAGCTTGTCCTGTTTGGTGGAGATGATATTTAATAAAATAAGTAGAAATCCACTAAAAGTTTTGTTTGGTTATCTTGCAATCCCGAGATAATCGTCTCCATGCTCCAAATCCATTTTAAAGCCATTTTTAAGGCATTTCGCGCATACATGAAATGAACACATTTTTCTCCAAAACTATAACAGATGCAAGCTTGTCCTGTTTGGTGGAGATGATATTTAATAAAATAAGTAGAAATCACTAAAAGTTTTGTTTGGTTATCTTGCAATCCCGAGATAATCGTCTCCATGCTCCAAATCCATTTTAAAGCCATTTCTAAGGCATTTCGCGCATAAATGAAATGAACACATTTTTCTCCAAAACTATAACAGATGCAAGCTTGTCCTGTTTGGTGGAGATGATATTTAATTAAATAAGTAGAAATCCACTAAAAGTTTTGTTTGGTTATCTTGCAATCCCGAGATAATCGTCTCCATGCTCCAAATCCATTTTAAAGCCATTTTTAAGGCATTTCGCGCATACATGAAATGAACACATTTTTCTCCAAAACTATAACAGATGCAAGCTTGTCCTGTTTGGTGGAGATGATATTTAATAAAATAAGTAGAAATCCACTAAAAGTTTTGTTTGGTTATCTTGCAATCCGAGATAATCGTCTCCATGCTCCAAATCCATTTTAAAGCCATTTTTAAGGCATTTCGCGCATACATGAAATGAACACATTTTTCTCCAAAACTATAAACAGATGCAAGCTTGTCCTGTTTGGTGGAGATGATATTTAATAAAATAAGTAGAAATCCACTAAAAGTTTTGTTTGGTTATCTTGCAATCCCGAGATAATCGTCTCCATGCTCCAAATCCATTTTAAAGCCATTTCTAAGGCATTTCGCGCATACATGAAATGAACACATTTTTCTCCAAAACTATAACAGATGCAAGCTTGTCCTGTTTGGTGAGATGATATTTAATAAAATAAGTAGAAATCCACTAAAAGTTTTGTTTGGGTTATCTTGCAATCCCGAGATAATCGTCTCCATGCTCCAAATCCATTTTAAAGCCATTTTTAAGGCATTTCGCGCATACATGAAATGAACACATTTTTCTCCAAAACTATAACAGATGCAAGCTTGTCCTGTTTGGTGAGATGATATTTAATAAAATAAGTAGAAATCCACTAAAAGTTTTGTTTGGTTATCTTGCAATCCCGAGATAATCGTCTCCATGCTCCAAATCCATTTTAAAGCCATTTTTAAGGCATTTCGCGCATACATGAAATGAACACATTTTTCTCCAAAACTATAACAGATGCAAGCTTGTCCTGTTTGGTGGAGATGATATTTAATAAAATAAGTAGAAATCCACTAAAAGTTTTGTTTGGTTATCTTGCAATCCCGAGATAATCGTCTCCATGCTCCAAATCCATTTTAAAGCCATTTTTAAGGCATTTCGCGCATACATGAAATGAACACATTTTTCTCCAAAACTATAACAGATGCAAGCTTGTCCTGTTTGGTGGAGATGATATTTAATAAAATAAGTAGAAATCCACTAAAAGTTTTGTTTGGTTATCTTGCAATCCCGAGATAATCGTCTCCATGCTCCAAATCCATTTTAAAGCCATTTTTAAGGCATTTCGCGCATACATGAAATGAACACATTTTTCTCCAAAACTATAACAGATGCAAGCTTGTCCTGTTTGGTGGAGATGATATTTAATAAAATAAGTAGAAATCCACTAAAAGTTTTGTTTGGTTATCTTGCAATCCCGAGATAATCGTCTCCATGCTCCAAATCCATTTTAAAGCCATTTTTAAGGCATTTCGCGCATACATGAAATGAACACATTTTTCTCCAAAACTATAACAGATGCAAGCTTGTCCTGTTTGGTGGAGATGATATTTATAAAAAATAAGTAGAAATCCACTAAAAGTTTTGTTTGGTTATCTTGCAATCCCGAGATAATCGTCTCCATGCTCCAAATCCATTTTAAAGCCATTTTTAAGGCATTTCGCGCATACATGAAATGAACACATTTTTCTCCAAAACTATAACAGATGCAAGCTTGTCCTGTTTGGTGGAGATGATATTTAATAAAATAAGTAGAAATCCACTAAAAGTTTTGTTTGGTTATCTTGCAATCCCGAGATAATCGTCTCCATGCTCCAAATCCATTTTAAAGCCATTTTTAAGGCATTTCGCGCATACATGAAATGAACACATTTTTCTCCAAAACTATAACAGATGCAAGCTTGTCCTGTTTGGTGGAGATGATATTTAATAAAATAAGTAGAAATCCACTAAAAGTTTTGTTTGGTTATCTTGCAATCTCGAGATAATCGTCTCCATGCTCCAAATCCATTTTAAAGCCATTTTTAAGGCATTTCGCGCATACATGAAATGAACACATTTTTCTCCAAAACTATAACAGATGCAAGCTTGTCCTGTTTGGTGGAGATGATATTTAATAAAATAAGTAGAAATCCACTAAAAGTTTTGTTTGGTTATCTTGCAATCCCGAGATAATCGTCTCCATGCTCCAAATCCATTTTAAAGCCATTTCTAAGGCATTTCGCGCATAAATGAAATGAACACATTTTTCTCCAAAACTATAACAGATGCAAGCTTGTCCTGTTTGGTGGAGATGATATTTAATTAAATAAGTAGAAATCCACTAAAAGTTTTGTTTGGTTATCTTGCAATCCCGAGATAATCGTCTCCATGCTCCAAATCCATTTTAAGCCATTTTTAAGGCATTTCGCGCATACATGAAATGAACACATTTTCTCCAAACTATAACAGATGCAAGCTTGTCCTGTTTGGTGGAGATGATATTTAATAAAATAAGTAGAAATCCACTAAAAGTTTTGTTTGGTTATCTTGCAATCCCGAGATAATCGTCTCCATGCTCCAAATCCATTTTAAAGCCATTTCTAAGGCATTCGCGCATAAATGAAATGAACACATTTTTCTCCAAAACTATAACAGATGCAAGCTTGTCCTGTTTGGTGGAGATGATATTTAATAAAATAAGTAGAAATCCACTAAAAGTTTTGTTTGGTTATCTTGCAATCCCGAGATAATCGTCTCCATGCTCCAAATCCATTTTAAAGCCATTTTTAAGGCATTTCGCGCATACATGAAATGAACACATTTTTCTCCAAAACTATAACAGATGCAAGCTTGTCCTGTTTGGTGGAGATAATTTAATAAAATAAGTAGAAATCCACTAAAAGTTTTGTTTGGTTATCTTGCAATCCGAGATAATCGTCTCCATGCTCCAAATCCATTTTAAAGCCATTTCTAAGGCATTTCGCGCATAAATGAAATGAACACATTTTTCTCCAAAACTATAACAGATGCAAGCTTGTCCTGTTTTGTGGAGATGATATTTAATAAAATAAGTAGAAATCCACTAAAAGTTTTGTTTGGTTATCTTGCAATCCCGAGATAATCGTCTCCATGCTCCAAATCCATTTTAAAGCCATTTTTAAGGCATTTCGCGCATACATGAAATGAACACATTTTTCTCCAAAACTATAAACAGATGCAAGCTTGTCCTGTTTGGTGGAGATGATATTTAATAAAATAAGTAGAAATCCACTAAAAGTTTTGTTTGGTTATCTTGCAATCCCGAGATAATCGTCTCCATGCTCCAAATCCATTTTAAAGCCATTTCTAAGGCATTTCGCGCATAAATGAAATGAACACATTTTTCTCCAAAACTATAACAGATGCAAGCTTGTCCTGTTTGGTGGAGATGATATTTAATTAAATAAGTAGAAATCCACTAAAAGTTTTGTTTGGTTATCTTGCAATCCGAGATAATCGTCTCCATGCTCCAAATCCATTTTAAAGCCATTTTTAAGGCATTTCGCGCATACATGAAATGAACACATTTTTCTCCAAAACTATAACAGATGCAAGCTTGTCCTGTTTGGTGGAGATGATATTTAATAAAATAAGAAGAAATCCACTAAAAGTTTTGTTTGGTTATCTTGCAATCCCGAGATAATCGTCTCCATGCTCCAAATCCATTTTGAAGCCATTTTTAAGGCATTTCGCGCATACATGAAATGAACACATTTTTCAAGCTTGTCTGTTTGGTGGAGATGATATTTAATAAAATAAGTAGAAATCCACTAAAAGTTTTGTTTGGTTATCTTGCAATCCGAGATAATCGTCTCCATGCTCCAAATCCATTTTAAAAGCCATTTCTAAGGCATTTCGCGCATAAATGAAATGAACACAATTTTTCTCCAAACTATAACAGATGCAAGCTTGTCCTGTTTGGTGGAGATGAATATTTAATAAAATAAGTAGAAATCCACTAAAAGTTTTGTTTTGTTATCTTGCAATCACCCGAGATAATCGTCCCATGCTCCAAATCCATTTTAAAGCCATTTTTAAGGCATTTCGCGCATACATGAAATGAACACATTTTTCTCAAAACTATAACAGATGCAAGCTTGTCCTGTTTGGTGGAGATGATATTTAATAAAATAAGTAGAAATCCACTAAAAGTTTTGTTTGGTTATCTTGCAATCCCGAGATAAATCGTCTCCATGCTCCAAATCCATTTTAAAGCCATTTCTAAGGCATTTCGCGCATAAATGAAATGAACACATTTTTCTCCAAAACTATAACAGATGCAAGCTTGTCCTGTTTGGTGGAGATGATATTTAATTAAATAAGTAGAAATCCACTAAAAGTTTTGTTTGGTTATCTTGCAATCCCGAGATAATCGTCTCCATGCTCCAAATCCATATTAAAGCCATTTTTAAGGCATTTCGCGCATACATGAAATGAACACATTTTTCTCCAAAACTATAAACCAGATGCAAGCTTGTCCTGTTTGTGGAGATGATATTTAATAAAATAAGTAGAAATCACTAGAAAGTTTTGTTTGGTTATCTTGCAATCCCGAGATAATCGTCTCCATGCTCCAAATCCATTTTAAAGCCATTTCTAAGGCATTTCGCGCATAAATGAAATGAACACATATTTCTCCAAAAACTATAACAGATGCAAGCTTGTCCTGTTTGGTGGAGATGAATATTTAATTAAATAAGTAGAAATCCACTAAAAGTTTTGTTTGGTTATCTTGCAATCCCGAATATAATCGTCTCCATGCTCCAAATCCATTTTAAAGCCATTTTTAAGGCATTTCGCGCATACATGAAATGAACACATTTTTCTCCAAAACTATAAACAGATGCAAGCTTTGTCCTGTATGGTGGAGATGATATTTAATAAATAAGTAGAAATCCACTAAAAGTTTGTTGGTTATCTTGCAATCCCGAGATAATCGTCTCCATGCTCCAAATCCATTTTAAAGCCATTTTTAAGGCATTTCGCGCATACATGAAATGAACACATTTTTCTCCAAAACTATAACAGATGCAAGCTTGTCCTGTTTGGTGGAGATGATATTTAATAAAATAAGTAGAAATCCACTAAAAGTTTTGTTTGGTTATCTTGCAATCCCGAGATAATCGTCTCCATGCTCCAAATCCATTTTAAAGCCATTTTAAGGCATTTCGCGCATAAATGAAATGAACACATTTTTCTCCAAAACTATAACAGATGCAATGCTTGTCCTGTTTGGTGGAGATGATATTTAATAAAATAAGTAGAAATCCACTAAAAGTTTTGTTTGGTTATCTTGCAATCCGAGATAATCGTCTCCATGCTCCAAATCCATTTTAAAAGCCATTTTTAAGGCATTTCGCGCATACATGAAATGAACACATTTTTCTCCAAAACTATAACAGATGCAAGCTTGTCCTGTTTGGTGGAGATGATATTTAATTAAATAAGTAGAAATCCACTAAAAGTTTTGTTTGGTTATTCTTGCAATCCCGAGATAATCGTCTCCAATGCTCCAAATCCATTTTAAAGCCATTTTTAAGGCATTTCGCGCATACATGAAATGAACACATTTTTCTCCAAAACTATAACAGATGCAAGCTTGTCCTGTTTGGTGGAGATGATATTTAATAAAATAAGTAGAAATCCACTAAAAGTTTTGTTTGGTTATCTTGCAATCCCGAGATAATCGTCTCCATGCTCCAAATCCATTTTAAAGCCATTTTTAAGGCATTTCGCGCATACATGAAATGAACACATTTTTCTCCAAAACTATAACAGAATGCAAGCTTGTCCTGTTTGGTGGAGATGATATTTAATAAAATAAGTAGAAATCCACTAAAAGTTTTGTTTGGTTATCTTGCAATCCCGAGATAACGTCTCCATGCTCCAAATCCATTTTAAAGCCATTTTTAGGCATTTCGCGCATACATGAAATGAACACATTTTTCTTCCAAAACTATAACAGATGCAAGCTTGTCCTGTTTGGTGGAGATGATATTTATAAAATAAGTAGAAATCCACTAAAAGTTTTGTTTGGTTATCTTGCAATCCCGAGATAATCGTCTCCATGCTCCAAATCCATTTTAAAGCATTTTTAAGGCATTTCGCGCATACATGAAATGAACACATTTTTCTCCAAAACTATAACAGATGCAAGCTTGTCCTGTTTGGTGGAGATGATATTTAATAAAATAAGTAGAAATCCACTAAAAGTTTTGTTTGGTTATCTTGCAATCCCGAGATAATCGTCTCCATGCTCCAAATCCATTTTAAAGCCATTTTAAGGCATTTCGCGCATACATGAAATGAACACATTTTTCTCCAAAACTATAACAGATGCAAGCTTGTCCTGTTTGGTGGAGATGATATTTAATAAAATAAGTAGAAATCCACTAAAAGTTTTGTTTGGTTATCTTGCAATCCCGAGATAATCGTCTCCATGCTCCAAATCCATTTTAAAGCCATTTTTAAGGCATTTCGCGCATACATGAAATGACACATTTTTCTCCAAAACTATAACAGATGCAAGCTTGTCCTGTTTGGTGAGATGATATTTAATAAAATAAGTAGAAATCCACTAAAAGTTTTGTTTGGTTATCTTGCAATCTCGAGATAATCGTCTCCATGCTCCAAATCCATTTTAAAGCCATTTTTTAAGCCATTTCGCGCATACATGAAATGAACACATTTTTCTCCAAACTATAACAGATGCAAGCTTGTCCTGTTTGGTGGAGATGATATTTAATAAAATAAGTAGAAATCCACTAAAAGTTTTGTTTGGTTATCTTTGCAATCCCGAGATAATCGTCTCCATGCTCCAAATCCATTTTAAAGCCATTTTTAAGGCATTTCGCGCATACATGAAATGAACACATTTTTTCTCCAAAACCTATAACAGATGCAAGCTTGTCCTGTTTGGTGGAGATGATATTTAATAAAATAAGTAGAAATCCACTAAAAGTTTTGTTTGGTTATCTTGCAATCCCGAGATAATCGTCTCCATGCTCCAAATCCATTTTAAAGCCATTTTAAGGCATTTCGCGCATACATGAAATGAACACATTTTTCTCCAAAACTATAACAGATGCAAGCTTGTCCTGTTTGGTGGAGATGATATTTAATAAAATAAGTAGAAATCCACTAAAAGTTTTGTTTGGTTATCTTGCAATCCGAGATAATCGTCTCCATGCTCCAAATCCATTTTAAAGCCATTTTTAAGGCATTTCGCGCATACATGAAATGAACACATTTTTCTCCAAAACTATAACAGATGCAAGCTTGTCCTGTTTGGTGGAGATGATATTTAATAAAATAAGTAGAAATCCACTAAAAGTTTTGTTTGGTTATCTTGCAATCCCGAGATAATCGTCTCCATGCTCCAAATCCATTTTAAAGCCATTTTTAAGGCATTTCGCGCATACATGAAATGAACACATTTTTCTAAAAAATATAACAGATGCAAGCTTGTCCTGTTTGGTGGAGATGATATTTAATAAAATAAGTAGAAATCCACTAAAGGTTTTGTTTGGTTATCTTGCAATCCCGAGATAATTCGTCTCCATGCTCCAAATCCATTTTAAAGCCATTTTTAAGGCATTTCGCGCATACATGAAATGAACACATTTTTCTCCAAAACTATAACAGATGCAAGCTTGTCCTGTTTGGTGGAGATGATATTTAATAAAAATAAGTAGAAATCCACTAAAAGTTTTGTTTGGTTATCTTGCAATCCCGAGATAATCGTCTCCATGCTCCAAATCCATTTTAAAGCCATTTTTAAGGCATTTCGCGCATACATGAAATGAACACATTTTTCTCCAAAACTATAACAGATGCAAGCTTGTCCTGTTTGGTGGAGATGATATTTAATAAAATAAGTAGAAATCCACTAAAAGTTTTGTTTGGTTATCTTGCAATCCCGAGATAATCGTCTCCATGCTCCAAATCCATTTTAAAGCCATTTTTAAGGCACTTCGCGCATACATGAAATGAACACATTTTTCTCCAAAACTATAACAGATGCAAGCTTGTCCTGTTTGGTGGAGATGATATTTAATAAAATAAGTAGAAATCCACTAAAAGTTTTGTTTGGTTATCTTGCAATCCCGAGATAATCGTCTCCATGCTCCAAATCCATTTTAAAGCCATTTTTAAGGCCTTTCGCGCATACATGAAATGAACACATTTTTCTCCAAAACTATAACAGATGCAAGCTTGTCCTGTTTGGTGGAGATGATATTTAATAAAATAAGTAGAAATCCACTAAAAGTTTTGTTTGGTTATCTTGCAATCCCGAGATAATCGTCTCCATGCTCCAAATCCATTTTAAAGCCATTTTTAAGGCATTTCGCGCATACATGAAATGAACACATTTTCTCCAAAACTATAACAGATGCAAGCTTGTCCTGTTTGGTGGAGATGATATTTAATAAAATAAGTAGAAATCCACTAAAAGTTTTGTTTGGTTATCTTGCAATCCCGAGATAATCGTCTCCATGCTCCAAATCCATTTTAAAGCCATTTTTAAGGCATTTCGCGCATACATGAAATGAACACATTTTTCTCCAAAACTATAACAGATGCAAGCTTGTCCTGTTTGGTGGAGATGATATTTAATAAAATAAGTAGAAAATCCACTAAAAGTTTTGTTTGGTTATCTTGCAATCCCGAGATAATCGTCTCCATGCTCCAAATCCATTTTAAAAGCCATTTTTAAGGCATTTCGCGCATACATGAAATGAACACATTTTTCTCCAAAACTATAACAGATGCAAGCTTGTCCCTGTTTGGTGGAGATGATATTTAATAAAATAAGTAGAAAATCCACTAAAAGTTTTTGTTTGGTTATCTTGCAATCCCGAGATAATCGTCTCCATGCTCCAAATCCATTTTAAAGCCATTTTTAAGGCATTTCGCGCATACATGGAAATGAACACATTTTTTCTCCAAAACTATAACAGATGCAAGCTTGTCCTGTTTGGTGGAGATGATATTTAATAAAATAAGTAGAAATCCACTAAAAGTTTTGTTTGGTTATCTTGCAATTCCCGAGATAATCGTCTCCATGCTCCAAATCCATTTTAAAGCCATTTTTAAGGCATTTCGCGCATACATGAAATGAACACATTTTCTCCAAAACTATAACAGATGCAAGCTTGTCCAGTTTGGTGGAGATAATATTTAATAAAATAAGTAGAAATCCACTAAAAGTTTTGTTTGGTTATCTTGCAATCCCGAGATAATCGTCCTCCATGCTCCAAATCCATTTTAAAGCATTTTTAAGGCATTTCGCGCATACATGAAATGAACACATTTTTCTCAAAACTATAACAGATGCAAGCTTGTCCTGTTTGGTGAGATGATATTTAATAAAATAAGTAGAAATCCACTAAAAGTTTTGTTTGTTATCTTGCAATCCCGAGATAATCGTCTCCATGCTCCAAATCTATTTTAAAGCCATTTTTAAGGCATTTCGCGCATACATGAAATGAACACATTTTTCTCCAAAACTATAACAGATGCAAGCTTGTCCTGTTTGGTGGAGATGATATTTAATAAAATAATAGAAATCCACTACAAGTTTTGTTGGTTATCTTGCAATCCCGAGATAATCGTCTCCATGCTCCAAATCCATTTTAAAGCCATTTCTAAGGCATTTCGCGCATAAATGAAATGACACATTTTTCTCCAAAACTATAACAGATGCAAGCTTGTCATGTTTGGTGGAGATGATATTTAATTAAATAAGTAGAAATCCACTAAAAGTTTTGTTTGGTTATCTTGCAATCCCGAGATAATCGTCTCCATGCTCCAAATCCATTTTAAAGCCATTTTTAAGGCATTTCGCGCATACATGAAATGAACACATTTTTCTCCAAAACTATAACAGATGCAAGCTTGTCCTGTTGGTGGAGATGATATTTAATAAAATAAGTAGAAATCCACTAAAAGTTTTGTTTGGTTATCTTGCAATCCCGAGATAATCGTCTCCATGCTCCAAATCCATTTTAAAGCCATTTCTAAGGCATTTCGCGCATAAATGAAAATGAACACATTTTTCTCCAAAACTATAACAGATGCAAGCTTGTCCTGTTTGGTGGAGATGATATTTAATTAAATAAGTAGAAATCCACTAAAAGTTTTGTTTGGTTATCTTGCAATCCCGAGATAATCGTCTCCATGCTCCAAATCCATTTTAAAGCCATTTTTAAGGCATTTCGCGCATACATGAAATGAACACATTTTTCTCCAAAACTATAACAGATGCAAGCTTGTCCTGTTTGGTGGAGATGATATTTAATAAATAAGTAGAAATCCACTAAAAGTTTTGTTTGGTTATCTTGCAATCCCGAGATAATCGTCTCATGCTCCAAATCCATTTTAAAGCCATTTTTAAGGCATTTCGCGCATACATGAAATGAACACATTTTTCTCAAAACTATAACAGATGCAAGCTTGTCCTGTTTGGTGGAGATGATATTTAATAAAATAAGTAGAATACCACTAAAAGTTTTGTTTGGTTATCTTGCAATCCCGAGATAATCGTCTCCATGCTCCAAATCCATTTTTAAAGCCATTTCTAAGGCATTTCGCGCATAAATGAAATGAACACATTTTTCTCCAAAACTATAACAGAATGCAAGCTTGTCCTGTTTGGTGGAGATGATATTTAATAAAATAAGTAGAAATCCACTAAAAGTTTTGTTTGGTTATCTTGGCAATCCAGAGATAATCGTCTCCATGCTCAAAATCCATTTTAAAGCCATTTTTAAGGGCATTTCGCGCATACATGAAATGAACACATTTTTCTCCAAAACTATAACAGATGCAAGCTTGTCCTGTTTGGTGGAGATGAGTATTAATAATTAAAAAAGTAGAAATCCACTAAAAGTTTTGTTTGGTTATCTTGCAATCCCGAGATAAATCGTCTCCATGCCTCCAAATCCATTTTAAAGCCATTTTTTAAGGCATTTCGCGCATACATGAAATGAACACATTTTCTCCAAAACTATAACAGATGCAAGCTTGTCCTGTTTTGGTGGAGATGATATTTAATAAAATAAGTAGAAATCCACTAAAAGTTTTGTTTGGTTATCTTGCAATCCGAGATAATCGTCTCCATGCTCCAAATCCATTTTAAAGCCATTTTTAAGGCATTTCGCGCATACATGAAATGAACACATTTTTCTCCAAAACTATAACAGATGCAAGCTTGTCCTGTTTGGTGGAGATGATATTTAAATAAAATAAGTAGAAATCCACTAAAAGTTTTGTTTGGTTATCTTGCAATCCCGAGATAATCGTCTCCATGCTCCAAATCCATTTTAAAGCCATTTTTAAGGCATTTCGCGCATACATGAAATGAACACATTTTTCTCCAAAACTATAACAGATGCAAGCTTGTCCTGTTTGGTGGAGATGATATTTAATAAAATAAGTAGAAATCCACTAAAAAGTTTTGTTTGGTTATCTTGCAATCCGAGATAATCGTCTCCATGCTCCAAATCCATTTTAAAGCCATTTTTAAGGCATTTCGCGCATACATGAAATGAACACATTTTTCTCCAAAACTATAACAGATGCAAGCTTGTCCTGTTTGGTGGAGATGATATTTAATAAAATAAGTAGAAATCCACTAAAAGTTTTGTTTGGTTATCTTGCAATCCCGAGATAATCGTCTCCATGCTCCAAATCCATTTTAAAGCCATTTTTAAGGCATTTCGCGCATACATGAAATGAACACATTTTTCTCCAAAACTATAACAGATGCAAGCTTGTCCTGTTTGGTGGAGATGATATTTAATAAAATAAGTAGAAATCCACTAAAAGTTTTGTTTGGTTATCTTGCAATCCCGAGATAATCGTCTCCATGCTCCAAATCCATTTTAAAGCCATTTTTAAGGCATTTCGCGCATACATGAAATGAACACATTTTTCTCCAAAACTATAACAGATGCAAGCTTGTCCTGTTTGGTGGAGATGATATTTAATAAAATAAGTAGAAATCCACTAAAAGTTTTGTTTGGTTATCTTGCAATCCCGAGATAATCGTCTCCATGCTCCAAATCCATTTTAAAGCCATTTTTAAGGCATTTCGCGCATACATGAAATGAACACATTTTTCTCCAAAACTATAACAGATGCAAGCTTGTCCTGTTTGGTGGAGATGATATTTAATAAAATAAGTAGAAATCCACTAAAAGTTTTGTTTGGTTATCTTGCAATCCCGAGATAATCGTCTCCATGCTCCAAATCCATTTTAAAGCCATTTTTAAGGCATTTCGCGCATACATGAAATGAACACATTTTTCTCCAAAACTATAACAGATGCAAGCTTGCATGGAGACGATTATCTCGGGATTGCAAGATAACCAAACAAAACTTTTAGTGGATTTCTACTTATTTTATTAAATATCATCTCCACCAAACAGGACAAGCTTGCATCTGTTATAGTTTTGGAGAAAAATGTGTTCATTTCATGTATGCGCGAAATGCCTTAAAAATGGCTTTAAAATGGATTTGGAGCATGGAGACGATTATCTCGGGATTGCAAGATAACCAAACAAAACTTTTAGTGGATTTCTACTTATTTTATTAAATATCATCTCCACCAAACAGGACAAGCTTGCATCTGTTATAGTTTTGGAGAAAAATGTGTTCATTTCATGTATGCGCGAAATGCCTTAAAAATGGCTTTAAAATGGATTTGGAGCATGGAGACGATTATCTCGGGATTGCAAGATAACCAAACAAAACTTTTAGTGGATTTCTACTTATTTTATTAAATATCATCTCCACCAAACAGGACAAGCTTGCATCTGTTATAGTTTTGGAGAAAAATGTGTTCATTTCATGTATGCGCGAAATGCCTTAAAAATGGCTTTAAAATGGATTTGGAGCATGGAGACGATTATCTCGGGATTGCAAGATAACCAAACAAAACTTTTAGTGGATTTCTACTTATTTTATTAAATATCATCTCCACCAAACAGGACAAGCTTGCATCTGTTATAGTTTTGGAGAAAAATGTGTTCATTTCATGTATGCGCGAAATGCCTTAAAAATGGCTTTAAAATGGATTTGGAGCATGGAGACGATTATCTCGGGATTGCAAGATAACCAAACAAAACTTTTAGTGGATTTCTACTTATTTTATTAAATATCATCTCCACCAAACAGGACAAGCTTGCATCTGTTATAGTTTTGGAGAAAAATGTGTTCATTTCATGTATGCGCGAAATGCCTTAAAAATGGCTTTAAAATGGATTTGGAGCATGGAGACGATTATCTCGGGATTGCAAGATAACCAAACAAAACTTTTAGTGGATTTCTACTTATTTTATTAAATATCATCTCCACCAAACAGGACAAGCTTGCATCTGTTATAGTTTTGGAGAAAAATGTGTTCATTTCATGTATGCGCGAAATGCCTTAAAAATGGCTTTAAAATGGATTTGGAGCATGTAGACGATTATCTCGGGATTGCAAGATAACCAAACAAAACTTTTAGTGGATTTCTACTTATTTTATTAAATATCATCTCCACCAAACAGGACAAGCTTGCATCTGTTATAGTTTTGGAGAAAAATGTGTTCATTTCATGTATGCGCGAAATGCCTTAAAAATGGCTTTAAAATGGATTTGGAGCATGGAGACGATTATCTCGGGATTGCAAGATAACCAAACAAAACTTTTAGTGGATTTCTACTTATTTTATTAAATATCATCTCCACCAAACAGGACAAGCTTGCATCTGTTATAGTTTTGGAGAAAAATGTGTTCATTTCATGTATGCGCGAAATGCCTTAAAAATGGCTTTAAAATGGATTTGGAGCATGGAGACGATTATCTCGGGATTGCAAGATAACCAAACAAAACTTTTAGTGGATTTCTACTTATTTTATTAAATATCATCTCCACCAAACAGGACAAGCTTGCATCTGTTATAGTTTTGGAGAAAAATGTGTTCATTTCATGAATGCGCGAAATGCCTTAAAAATGGCTTTAAAATGGATTTGGAGCATGGAGACGATTATCTCGGGATTGCAAGATAACCAAACAAAACTTTTAGTGGATTTCTACTTATTTTATTAAATATCATCTCCACCAAACAGGACAAGCTTGCATCTGTTATAGTTTTGGAGAAAAATGTGTTCATTTCATGTATGCGCGAAATGCCTTAAAAATGGCTTTAAAAGGGATTTGGAGCATGGAGACGATTATCTCGGGATTGCAAGATAACCAAACAAAACTTTTAGTGGATTTCTACTTATTTTATTAAATATCATCTCCACCAAACAGGACAAGCTTGCATCTGTTATAGTTTTGGAGAAAAATGTGTTCATTTCATGTATGCGCGAAATGCCTTAAAAATGGCTTTAAAATGGATTTGGAGCATGGAGACGATTATCTCGGGATTGCAAGATAACCAAACAAAACTTTTAGTGGATTTCTACTTATTTTATTAAATATCATCTCCACCAAACAGGACAAGCTTGCATCTGTTATAGTTTTGGAGAAAAATGTGTTCATTTCATGTATGCGCGAAATGCCTTAAAAATGGCTTTAAAATGGATTTGGAGCATGGAGACGATTATCTCGGGATTGCAAGATAACCAAACAAAACTTTTAGTGGATTTCTACTTATTTTATTAAATGTCATCTCCACCAAACAGGACAAGCTTGCATCTGTTATAGTTTTGGAGAAAAATGTGTTCATTTCATGTATGCGCGAAATGCCTTAAAAATGGCTTTAAAATGGATTTGGAGCATGGAGACGATTATCACGGGATTGCAAGATAACCAAACAAAACTTTTAGTGGATTTCTACTTATTTTATTAAATGTCATCTCCACCAAACAGGACAAGCTTGCATCTGTTATAGTTTTGGAGAAAAATGTGTTCATTTCATGTATGCGCGAAATGCCTTAAAAATGGCTTTAAAATGGATTTGGAGCATGGAGACGATTATCTCGGGATTGCAAGATAACCAAACAAAACTTTTAGTGGATTTCTACTTATTTTATTAAATATCATCTCCACCAAACAGGACAAGCTTGCATCTGTTATAGTTTTGGAGAAAAATGTGTTCATTTCATGTATGCGCGAAATGCCTTAAAAATGGCTTTAAAATGGATTTGGAGCATGGAGACGATTATCTCGGGATTGCAAGATAACCAAACAAAACTTTTAGTGGATTTCTACTTATTTTATTAAATATCATCTCCACCAAACAGGACAAGCTTGCATCTGTTATAGTTTTGGAGAAAAATGTGTTCATTTCATGTATGCGCGAAATGCCTTAAAAATGGCTTTAAAATGGATTTGGAGCATGGAGACGATTATCTCGGGATTGCAAGATAACCAAACAAAACTTTTAGTGGATTTCTACTTATTTTATTAAATATCATCTCCACCAAACAGGACAAGCTTGCATCTGTTATAGTTTTGGAGAAAAATGTGTTCATTTCATGTATGCGCGAAATGCCTTAAAAATGGCTTTAAAATGGATTTGGAGCATGGAGACGATTATCTCGGGATTGCAAGATAACCAAACAAAACTTTTAGTGGATTTCTACTTATTTTATTAAATATCATCTCCACCAAACAGGACAAGCTTGCATCTGTTATAGTTTTGGAGAAAAATGTGTTCATTTCATGTATGCGCGAAATGCCTTAAAAATGGCTTTAAAATGGATTTGGAGCATGGAGACGATTATCTCGGGATTGCAAGATAACCAAACAAAACTTTTAGTGGATTTCTACTTATTTTATTAAATATCATCTCCACCAAACAGGACAAGCTTGCATCTGTTATAGTTTTGGAGAAAAATGTGTTCATTTCATGTATGCGCGAAATGCCTTAAAAATGGCTTTAAAATGGATTTGGAGCATGGAGACGATTATCTCGGGATTGCAAGATAACCAAACAAAACTTTTAGTGGATTTCTACTTATTTTATTAAATATCATCTCCACCAAACAGGACAAGCTTGCATCTGTTATAGTTTTGGAGAAAAATGTGTTCATTTCATGTATGCGCGAAATGCCTTAAAAATGGCTTTAAAATGGATTTGGAGCATGGAGACGATTATCTCGGGATTGCAAGATAACCAAACAAAACTTTTAGTGGATTTCTACTTATTTTATTAAATATCATCTCCACCAAACAGGACAAGCTTGCATCTGTTATAGTTTTGGAGAAAAATGTGTTCATTTCATGTATGCGCGAAATGCCTTAAAAATGGCTTTAAAATGGATTTGGAGCATGGAGACGATTATCTCGGGATTGCAAGATAACCAAACAAAACTTTTAGTGGATTTCTACTTATTTTATTAAATATCATCTCCACCAAACAGGACAAGCTTGCATCTGTTATAGTTTTGGAGAAAAATGTGTTCATTTCATGTATGCGCGAAATGCCTTAAAAATGGCTTTAAAATGGATTTGGAGCATGGAGACGATTATCTCGGGATTGCAAGATAACCAAACAAAACTTTTAGTGGATTTCTACTTATTTTATTAAATATCATCTCCACCAAACAGGACAAGCTTGCATCTGTTATAGTTTTGGAGAAAAATGTGTTCATTTCATGTATGCGCGAAATGCCTTAAAAATGGCTTTAAAATGGATTTGGAGCATGGAGACGATTATCTCGGGATTGCAAGATAACCAAACAAAACTTTTAGTGGATTTCTACTTATTTTATTAAATATCATCTCCACCAAACAGGACAAGCTTGCATCTGTTATAGTTTTGGAGAAAAATGTGTTCATTTCATGTATGCGCGAAATGCCTTAAAAATGGCTTTAAAATGGATTTGGAGCATGGAGACGATTATCTCGGGATTGCAAGATAACCAAACAAAACTTTTAGTGGATTTCTACTTATTTTATTAAATATCATCTCCACCAAACAGGACAAGCTTGCATCTGTTATAGTTTTGGAGAAAAATGTGTTCATTTCATGTATGCGCGAAATGCCTTAAAAATGGCTTTAAAATGGATTTGGAGCATGGAGACGATTATCTCGGGATTGCAAGATAACCAAACAAAACTTTTAGTGGATTTCTACTTATTTTATTAAATATCATCTCCACCAAACAGGACAAGCTTGCATCTGTTATAGTTTTGGAGAAAAATGTGTTCATTTCATGTATGCGCGAAATGCCTTAAAAATGGCTTTAAAATGGATTTGGAGCATGGAGACGATTATCTCGGGATTGCAAGATAACCAAACAAAACTTTTAGTGGATTTCTACTTATTTTATTAAATATCATCTCCACCAAACAGGACAAGCTTGCATCTGTATATAGTTTTGGAGAAAAATGTGTTCATTTCATGTATGCGCGAAATGCCTTAAAAATGGCTTTAAAATGGATTTGGAGCATGGAGACGATTATCTCGGGATTGCAAGATAACCAAACAAAACTTTTAGTGGATTTCTACTTATTTTATTAAATATCATCTCCACCAAACAGGACAAGCTTGCATCTGTTATAGTTTTGGAGAAAAATGTGTTCATTTCATGTATGCGCGAAATGCCTTAAAAATGGCTTTAAAATGGATTTGGAGCATGGAGACGATTATCTCGGGATTGCAAGATAACCAAACAAAACTTTTAGTGGATTTCTACTTATTTTATTAAATATCATCTCCACCAAACAGGACAAGCTTGCATCTGTTATAGTTTTGGAGAAAAATGTGTTCATTTCATGTATGCGCGAAATGCCTTAAAAATGGCTTTAAAATGGATTTGGAGCATGGAGACGATTATCTCGGGATTGCAAGATAACCAAACAAAACTTTTAGTGGATTTCTACTTATTTTATTAAATATCATCTCCACCAAACAGGACAAGCTTGCATCTGTTATAGTTTTGGAGAAAAATGTGTTCATTTCATGTATGCGCGAAATGCCTTAAAAATGGCTTTAAAATGGATTTGGAGCATGGAGACGATTATCTCGGGATTGCAAGATAACCAAACAAAACTTTTAGTGGATTTCTACTTATTTTATTAAATATCATCTCCACCAAACAGGACAAGCTTGCATCTGTTATAGTTTTGGAGAAAAATGTGTTCATTTCATGTATGCGCGAAATGCCTTAAAAATGGCTTTAAAATGGATTTGGAGCATGGAGACGATTATCTCGGGATTGCAAGATAACCAAACAAAACTTTTAGTGGATTTCTACTTATTTTATTAAATATCATCTCCACCAAACAGGACAAGCTTGCATCTGTTATAGTTTTGGAGAAAAATGTGTTCATTTCATGTATGCGCGAAATGCCTTAAAAATGGCTTTAAAATGGATTTGGAGCATGGAGACGATTATCTCGGGATTGCAAGATAACCAAACAAAACTTTTAGTGGATTTCTACTTATTTTATTAAATATCATCTCCACCAAACAGGACAAGCTTGCATCTGTTATAGTTTTGGAGAAAAATGTGTTCATTTCATGTATGCGCGAAATGCCTTAAAAATGGCTTTAAAATGGATTTGGAGCATGGAGACGATTATCTCGGGATTGCAAGATAACCAAACAAAACTTTTAGTGGATTTCTACTTATTTTATTAAATATCATCTCCACCAAACAGGACAAGCTTGCATCTGTTATAGTTTTGGAGAAAAATGTGTTCATTTCATGTATGCGCGAAATGCCTTAAAAATGGCTTTAAAATGGATTTGGAGCATGGAGACGATTATCTCGGGATTGCAAGATAACCAAACAAAACTTTTAGTGGATTTCTACTTATTTTATTAAATATCATCTCCACCAAACAGGACAAGCTTGCATCTGTTATAGTTTTGGAGAAAAATGTGTTCATTTCATGTATGCGCGAAATGCCTTAAAAATGGCTTTAAAATGGATTTGGAGCATGGAGACGATTATCTCGGGATTGCAAGATAACCAAACAAAACTTTTAGTGGATTTCTACTTATTTTATTAAATATCATCTCCACCAAACAGGACAAGCTTGCATCTGTTATAGTTTTGGAGAAAAATGTGTTCATTTCATGTATGCGCGAAATGCCTTAAAAATGGCTTTAAAATGGATTTGGAGCATGGAGACGATTATCTCGGGATTGCAATATAACCAAACAAAACTTTTAGTGGATTTCTACTTATTTTATTAAATATCATCTCCACCAAACAGGACAAGCTTGCATCTGTTATAGTTTTGGAGAAAAATGTGTTCATTTCATGTATGCGCGAAATGCCTTAAAAATGGCTTTAAAATGGATTTGGAGCATGGAGACGATTATCTCGGGATTGCAAGATAACCAAACAAAACTTTTAGTGGATTTCTACTTATTTTATTAAATATCATCTCCACCAAACAGGACAAGCTTGCATCTGTTATAGTTTTGGAGAAAAATGTGTTCATTTCATGTATGCGCGAAATGCCTTAAAAATGGCTTTAAAATGGATTTGGAGCATGGAGACGATTATCTCGGGATTGCAAGATAACCAAACAAAACTTTTAGTGGATTTCTACTTATTTTATTAAATATCATCTCCACCAAACAGGACAAGCTTGCATCTGTTATAGTTTTGGAGAAAAATGTGTTCATTTCATGTATGCGCGAAATGCCTTAAAAATGGCTTTAAAATGGATTTGGAGCATGGAGACGATTATCTCGGGATTGCAAGATAACCAAACAAAACTTTTAGTGGATTTCTACTTATTTTATTAAATATCATCTCCACCAAACAGGACAAGCTTGCATCTGTTATAGTTTTGGAGAAAAATGTGTTCATTTCATGTATGCGCGAAATGCCTTAAAAATGGCTTTAAAATGGATTTGGAGCATGGAGACGATTATCTCGGGATTGCAAGATAACCAAACAAAACTTTTAGTGGATTTCTACTTATTTTATTAAATATCATCTCCACCAAACAGGACAAGCTTGCATCTGTTATAGTTTTGGAGAAAAATGTGTTCATTTCATGTATGCGCGAAATGCCTTAAAAATGGCTTTAAAATGGATTTGGAGCATGGAGACGATTATCTCGGGATTGCAAGATAACCAAACAAAACTTTTAGTGGATTTCTACTTATTTTATTAAATATCATCTCCACCAAACAGGACAAGCTTGCATCTGTTATAGTTTTGGAGAAAAATGTGTTCATTTCATGTATGCGCGAAATGCCTTAAAAATGGCTTTAAAATGGATTTGGAGCATGGAGACGATTATCTCGGGATTGCAAGATAACCAAACAAAACTTTTAGTGGATTTCTACTTATTTTATTAAATATCATCTCCACCAAACAGGACAAGCTTGCATCTGTTATAGTTTTGGAGAAAAATGTGTTCATTTCATGTATGCGCGAAATGCCTTAAAAATGGCTTTAAAATGGATTTGGAGCATGGAGACGATTATCTCGGGATTGCAAGATAACCAAACAAAACTTTTAGTGGATTTCTACTTATTTTATTAAATATCATCTCCACCAAACAGGACAAGCTTGCATCTGTTATAGTTTTGGAGAAAAATGTGTTCATTTCATGTATGCGCGAAATGCCTTAAAAATGGCTTTAAAATGGATTTGGAGCATGGAGACGATTATCTCGGGATTGCAAGATAACCAAACAAAACTTTTAGTGGATTTCTACTTATTTTATTAAATATCATCTCCACCAAACAGGACAAGCTTGCATCTGTTATAGTTTTGGAGAAAAATGTGTTCATTTCATGTATGCGCGAAATGCCTTAAAAATGGCTTTAAAATGGATTTGGAGCATGGAGACGATTATCTCGGGATTGCAAGATAACCAAACAAAACTTTTAGTGGATTTCTACTTATTTTATTAAATATCATCTCCACCAAACAGGACAAGCTTGCATCTGTTATAGTTTTGGAGAAAAATGTGTTCATTTCATGTATGCGCGAAATGCCTTAAAAATGGCTTTAAAATGGATTTGGAGCATGGAGACGATTATCTCGGGATTGCAAGATAACCAAACAAAACTTTTAGTGGATTTCTACTTATTTTATTAAATATCATCTCCACCAAACAGGACAAGCTTGCATCTGTTATAGTTTTGGAGAAAAATGTGTTCATTTCATGTATGCGCGAAATGCCTTAAAAATGGCTTTAAAATGGATTTGGAGCATGGAGACGATTATCTCGGGATTGCAAGATAACCAAACAAAACTTTTAGTGGATTTCTACTTATTTTATTAAATATCATCTCCACCAAACAGGACAAGCTTGCATCTGTTATAGTTTTGGAGAAAAATGTGTTCATTTCATGTATGCGCGAAATGCCTTAAAAATGGCTTTAAAATGGATTTGGAGCATGGAGACGATTATCTCGGGATTGCAAGATAACCAAACAAAACTTTTAGTGGATTTCTACTTATTTTATTAAATATCATCTCCACCAAACAGGACAAGCTTGCATCTGTTATAGTTTTGGAGAAAAATGTGTTCATTTCATGTATGCGCGAAATGCCTTAAAAATGGCTTTAAAATGGATTTGGAGCATGGAGACGATTATCTCGGGATTGCAAGATAACCAAACAAAACTTTTAGTGGATTTCTACTTATTTTATTAAATATCATCTCCACCAAACAGGACAAGCTTGCATCTGTTATAGTTTTGGAGAAAAATGTGTTCATTTCATGTATGCGCGAAATGCCTTAAAAATGGCTTTAAAATGGATTTGGAGCATGGAGACGATTATCTCGGGATTGCAAGATAACCAAACAAAACTTTTAGTGGATTTCTACTTATTTTATTAAATATCATCTCCACCAAACAGGACAAGCTTGCATCTGTTATAGTTTTGGAGAAAAATGTGTTCATTTCATGTATGCGCGAAATGCCTTAAAAATGGCTTTAAAATGGATTTGGAGCATGGAGACGATTATCTCGGGATTGCAAGATAACCAAACAAAACTTTTAGTGGATTTCTACTTATTTTATTAAATATCATCTCCACCAAACAGGACAAGCTTGCATCTGTTATAGTTTTGGAGAAAAATGTGTTCATTTCATGTATGCGCGAAATGCCTTAAAAATGGCTTTAAAATGGATTTGGAGCATGGAGACGATTATCTCGGGATTGCAAGATAACCAAACAAAACTTTTAGTGGATTTCTACTTATTTTATTAAATATCATCTCCACCAAACAGGACAAGCTTGCATCTGTTATAGTTTTGGAGAAAAATGTGTTCATTTCATGTATGCGCGAAATGCCTTAAAAATGGCTTTAAAATGGATTTGGAGCATGGAGACGATTATCTCGGGATTGCAAGATAACCAAACAAAACTTTTAGTGGATTTCTACTTATTTTATTAAATATCATCTCCACCAAACAGGACAAGCTTGCATCTGTTATAGTTTTGGAGAAAAATGTGTTCATTTCATGTATGCGCGAAATGCCTTAAAAATGGCTTTAAAATGGATTTGGAGCATGGAGACGATTATCTCGGGATTGCAAGATAACCAAACAAAACTTTTAGTGGATTTCTACTTATTTTATTAAATATCATCTCCACCAAACAGGACAAGCTTGCATCTGTTATAGTTTTGGAGAAAAATGTGTTCATTTCATGTATGCGCGAAATGCCTTAAAAATGGCTTTAAAATGGATTTGGAGCATGGAGACGATTATCTCGGGATTGCAAGATAACCAAACAAAACTTTTAGTGGATTTCTACTTATTTTATTAAATATCATCTCCACCAAACAGGACAAGCTTGCATCTGTTATAGTTTTGGAGAAAAATGTGTTCATTTCATGTATGCGCGAAATGCCTTAAAAATGGCTTTAAAATGGATTTGGAGCATGGAGACGATTATCTCGGGATTGCAAGATAACCAAACAAAACTTTTAGTGGATTTCTACTTATTTTATTAAATATCATCTCCACCAAACAGGACAAGCTTGCATCTGTTATAGTTTTGGAGAAAAATGTGTTCATTTCATGTATGCGCGAAATGCCTTAAAAATGGCTTTAAAATGGATTTGGAGCATGGAGACGATTATCTCGGGATTGCAAGATAACCAAACAAAACTTTTAGTGGATTTCTACTTATTTTATTAAATATCATCTCCACCAAACAGGACAAGCTTGCATCTGTTATAGTTTTGGAGAAAAATGTGTTCATTTCATGTATGCGCGAAATGCCTTAAAAATGGCTTTAAAATGGATTTGGAGCATGGAGACGATTATCTCGGGATTGCAAGATAACCAAACAAAACTTTTAGTGGATTTCTACTTATTTTATTAAATATCATCTCCACCAAACAGGACAAGCTTGCATCTGTTATAGTTTTGGAGAAAAATGTGTTCATTTCATGTATGCGCGAAATGCCTTAAAAATGGCTTTAAAATGGATTTGGAGCATGGAGACGATTATCTCGGGATTGCAAGATAACCAAACAAAACTTTTAGTGGATTTCTACTTATTTTATTAAATATCATCTCCACCAAACAGGACAAGCTTGCATCTGTTATAGTTTTGGAGAAAAATGTGTTCATTTCATGTATGCGCGAAATGCCTTAAAAATGGCTTTAAAATGGATTTGGAGCATGGAGACGATTATCTCGGGATTGCAAGATAACCAAACAAAACTTTTAGTGGATTTCTACTTATTTTATTAAATATCATCTCCACCAAACAGGACAAGCTTGCATCTGTTATAGTTTTGGAGAAAAATGTGTTCATTTCATGTATGCGCGAAATGCCTTAAAAATGGCTTTAAAATGGATTTGGAGCATGGAGACGATTATCTCGGGATTGCAAGATAACCAAACAAAACTTTTAGTGGATTTCTACTTATTTTATTAAATATCATCTCCACCAAACAGGACAAGCTTGCATCTGTTATAGTTTTGGAGAAAAATGTGTTCATTTCATGTATGCGCGAAATGCCTTAAAAATGGCTTTAAAATGGATTTGGAGCATGGAGACGATTATCTCGGGATTGCAAGATAACCAAACAAAACTTTTAGTGGATTTCTACTTATTTTATTAAATATCATCTCCACCAAACAGGACAAGCTTGCATCTGTTATAGTTTTGGAGAAAAATGTGTTCATTTCATGTATGCGCGAAATGCCTTAAAAATGGCTTTAAAATGGATTTGGAGCATGGAGACGATTATCTCGGGATTGCAAGATAACCAAACAAAACTTTTAGTGGATTTCTACTTATTTTATTAAATATCATCTCCACCAAACAGGACAAGCTTGCATCTGTTATAGTTTTGGAGAAAAATGTGTTCATTTCATGTATGCGCGAAATGCCTTAAAAATGGCTTTAAAATGGATTTGGAGCATGGAGACGATTATCTCGGGATTGCAAGATAACCAAACAAAACTTTTAGTGGATTTCTACTTATTTTATTAAATATCATCTCCACCAAACAGGACAAGCTTGCATCTGTTATAGTTTTGGAGAAAAATGTGTTCATTTCATGTATGCGCGAAATGCCTTAAAAATGGCTTTAAAATGGATTTGGAGCATGGAGACGATTATCTCGGGATTGCAAGATAACCAAACAAAACTTTTAGTGGATTTCTACTTATTTTATTAAATATCATCTCCACCAAACAGGACAAGCTTGCATCTGTTATAGTTTTGGAGAAAAATGTGTTCATTTCATGTATGCGCGAAATGCCTTAAAAATGGCTTTAAAATGGATTTGGAGCATGGAGACGATTATCTCGGGATTGCAAGATAACCAAACAAAACTTTTAGTGGATTTCTACTTATTTTATTAAATATCATCTCCACCAAACAGGACAAGCTTGCATCTGTTATAGTTTTGGAGAAAAATGTGTTCATTTCATGTATGCGCGAAATGCCTTAAAAATGGCTTTAAAATGGATTTGGAGCATGGAGACGATTATCTCGGGATTGCAAGATAACCAAACAAAACTTTTAGTGGATTTCTACTTATTTTATTAAATATCATCTCCACCAAACAGGACAAGCTTGCATCTGTTATAGTTTTGGAGAAAAATGTGTTCATTTCATGTATGCGCGAAATGCCTTAAAAATGGCTTTAAAATGGATTTGGAGCATGGAGACGATTATCTCGGGATTGCAAGATAACCAAACAAAACTTTTAGTGGATTTCTACTTATTTTATTAAATATCATCTCCACCAAACAGGACAAGCTTGCATCTGTTATAGTTTTGGAGAAAAATGTGTTCATTTCATGTATGCGCGAAATGCCTTAAAAATGGCTTTAAAATGGATTTGGAGCATGGAGACGATTATCTCGGGATTGCAAGATAACCAAACAAAACTTTTAGTGGATTTCTACTTATTTTATTAAATATCATCTCCACCAAACAGGACAAGCTTGCATCTGTTATAGTTTTGGAGAAAAATGTGTTCATTTCATGTATGCGCGAAATGCCTTAAAAATGGCTTTAAAATGGATTTGGAGCATGGAGACGATTATCTCGGGATTGCAAGATAACCAAACAAAACTTTTAGTGGATTTCTACTTATTTTATTAAATATCATCTCCACCAAACAGGACAAGCTTGCATCTGTTATAGTTTTGGAGAAAAATGTGTTCATTTCATGTATGCGCGAAATGCCTTAAAAATGGCTTTAAAATGGATTTGGAGCATGGAGACGATTATCTCGGGATTGCAAGATAACCAAACAAAACTTTTAGTGGATTTCTACTTATTTTATTAAATATCATCTCCACCAAACAGGACAAGCTTGCATCTGTTATAGTTTTGGAGAAAAATGTGTTCATTTCATGTATGCGCGAAATGCCTTAAAAATGGCTTTAAAATGGATTTGGAGCATGGAGACGATTATCTCGGGATTGCAAGATAACCAAACAAAACTTTTAGTGGATTTCTACTTATTTTATTAAATATCATCGTCCACCAAACAGGACAAGCTTGCATCTGTTATAGTTTTGGAGAAAAATGTGTTCATTTCATGTATGCGCGAAATGCCTTAAAAATGGCTTTAAAATGGATTTGGAGCATGGAGACGATTATCTCGGGATTGCAAGATAACCAAACAAAACTTTTAGTGGATTTCTACTTATTTTATTAAATATCATCTCCACCAAACAGGACAAGCTTGCATCTGTTATAGTTTTGGAGAAAAATGTGTTCATTTCATGTATGCGCGAAATGCCTTAAAAATGGCTTTAAAATGGATTTGGAGCATGGAGACGATTATCTCGGGATTGCAAGATAACCAAACAAAACTTTTAGTGGATTTCTACTTATTTTATTAAATATCATCTCCACCAAACAGGACAAGCTTGCATCTGTTATAGTTTTGGAGAAAAATGTGTTCATTTCATGTATGCGCGAAATGCCTTAAAAATGGCTTTAAAATGGATTTGGAGCATGGAGACGATTATCTCGGGATTGCAAGATAACCAAACAAAACTTTTAGTGGATTTCTACTTATTTTATTAAATATCATCTCCACCAAACAGGACAAGCTTGCATCTGTTATAGTTTTGGAGAAAAATGTGTTCATTTCATGTATGCGCGAAATGCCTTAAAAATGGCTTTAAAATGGATTTGGAGCATGGAGACGATTATCTCGGGATTGCAAGATAACCAAACAAAACTTTTAGTGGATTTCTACTTATTTTATTAAATATCATCTCCACCAAACAGGACAAGCTTGCATCTGTTATAGTTTTGGAGAAAAATGTGTTCATTTCATGTATGCGCGAAATGCCTTAAAAATGGCTTTAAAATGGATTTGGAGCATGGAGACGATTATCTCGGGATTGCAAGATAACCAAACAAAACTTTTAGTGGATTTCTACTTATTTTATTAAATATCATCTCCACCAAACAGGACAAGCTTGCATCTGTTATAGTTTTGGAGAAAAATGTGTTCATTTCATGTATGCGCGAAATGCCTTAAAAATGGCTTTAAAATGGATTTGGAGCATGGAGACGATTATCTCGGGATTGCAAGATAACCAAACAAAACTTTTAGTGGATTTCTACTTATTTTATTAAATATCATCTCCACCAAACAGGACAAGCTTGCATCTGTTATAGTTTTGGAGAAAAATGTGTTCATTTCATGTATGCGCGAAATGCCTTAAAAATGGCTTTAAAATGGATTTGGAGCATGGAGACGATTATCTCGGGATTGCAAGATAACCAAACAAAACTTTTAGTGGATTTCTACTTATTTTATTAAATATCATCTCCACCAAACAGGACAAGCTTGCATCTGTTATAGTTTTGGAGAAAAATGTGTTCATTTCATGTATGCGCGAAATGCCTTAAAAATGGCTTTAAAATGGATTTGGAGCATGGAGACGATTATCTCGGGATTGCAAGATAACCAAACAAAACTTTTAGTGGATTTCTACTTATTTTATTAAATATCATCTCCACCAAACAGGACAAGCTTGCATCTGTTATAGTTTTGGAGAAAAATGTGTTCATTTCATGTATGCGCGAAATGCCTTAAAAATGGCTTTAAAATGGATTTGGAGCATGGAGACGATTATCTCGGGATTGCAAGATAACCAAACAAAACTTTTAGTGGATTTCTACTTATTTTATTAAATATCATCTCCACCAAACAGGACAAGCTTGCATCTGTTATAGTTTTGGAGAAAAATGTGTTCATTTCATGTATGCGCGAAATGCCTTAAAAATGGCTTTAAAATGGATTTGGAGCATGGAGACGATTATCTCGGGATTGCAAGATAACCAAACAAAACTTTTAGTGGATTTCTACTTATTTTATTAAATATCATCTCCACCAAACAGGACAAGCTTGCATCTGTTATAGTTTTGGAGAAAAATGTGTTCATTTCATGTATGCGCGAAATGCCTTAAAAATGGCTTTAAAATGGATTTGGAGCATGGAGACGATTATCTCGGGATTGCAAGATAACCAAACAAAACTTTTAGTGGATTTCTACTTATTTTATTAAATATCATCTCCACCAAACAGGACAAGCTTGCATCTGTTATAGTTTTGGAGAAAAATGTGTTCATTTCATGTATGCGCGAAATGCCTTAAAAATGGCTTTAAAATGGATTTGGAGCATGGAGACGATTATCTCGGGATTGCAAGATAACCAAACAAAACTTTTAGTGGATTTCTACTTATTTTATTAAATATCATCTCCACCAAACAGGACAAGCTTGCATCTGTTATAGTTTTGGAGAAAAATGTGTTCATTTCATGTATGCGCGAAATGCCTTAAAAATGGCTTTAAAATGGATTTGGAGCATGGAGACGATTATCTCGGGATTGCAAGATAACCAAACAAAACTTTTAGTGGATTTCTACTTATTTTATTAAATATCATCTCCACCAAACAGGACAAGCTTGCATCTGTTATAGTTTTGGAGAAAAATGTGTTCATTTCATGTATGCGCGAAATGCCTTAAAAATGGCTTTAAAATGGATTTGGAGCATGGAGACGATTATCTCGGGATTGCAAGATAACCAAACAAAACTTTTAGTGGATTTCTACTTATTTTATTAAATATCATCTCCACCAAACAGGACAAGCTTGCATCTGTTATAGTTTTGGAGAAAAATGTGTTCATTTCATGTATGCGCGAAATGCCTTAAAAATGGCTTTAAAATGGATTTGGAGCATGGAGACGATTATCTCGGGATTGCAAGATAACCAAACAAAACTTTTAGTGGATTTCTACTTATTTTATTAAATATCATCTCCACCAAACAGGACAAGCTTGCATCTGTTATAGTTTTGGAGAAAAATGTGTTCATTTCATGTATGCGCGAAATGCCTTAAAAATGGCTTTAAAATGGATTTGGAGCATGGAGACGATTATCTCGGGATTGCAAGATAACCAAACAAAACTTTTAGTGGATTTCTACTTATTTTATTAAATATCATCTCCACCAAACAGGACAAGCTTGCATCTGTTATAGTTTTGGAGAAAAATGTGTTCATTTCATGTATGCGCGAAATGCCTTAAAAATGGCTTTAAAATGGATTTGGAGCATGGAGACGATTATCTCGGGATTGCAAGATAACCAAACAAAACTTTTAGTGGATTTCTACTTATTTTATTAAATATCATCTCCACCAAACAGGACAAGCTTGCATCTGTTATAGTTTTGGAGAAAAATGTGTTCATTTCATGTATGCGCGAAATGCCTTAAAAATGGCTTTAAAATGGATTTGGAGCATGGAGACGATTATCTCGGGATTGCAAGATAACCAAACAAAACTTTTAGTGGATTTCTACTTATTTTATTAAATATCATCTCCACCAAACAGGACAAGCTTGCATCTGTTATAGTTTTGGAGAAAAATGTGTTCATTTCATGTATGCGCGAAATGCCTTAAAAATGGCTTTAAAATGGATTTGGAGCATGGAGACGATTATCTCGGGATTGCAAGATAACCAAACAAAACTTTTAGTGGATTTCTACTTATTTTATTAAATATCATCTCCACCAAACAGGACAAGCTTGCATCTGTTATAGTTTTGGAGAAAAATGTGTTCATTTCATGTATGCGCGAAATGCCTTAAAAATGGCTTTAAAATGGATTTGGAGCATGGAGACGATTATCTCGGGATTGCAAGATAACCAAACAAAACTTTTAGTGGATTTCTACTTATTTTATTAAATATCATCTCCACCAAACAGGACAAGCTTGCATCTGTTATAGTTTTGGAGAAAAATGTGTTCATTTCATGTATGCGCGAAATGCCTTAAAAATGGCTTTAAAATGGATTTGGAGCATGGAGACGATTATCTCGGGATTGCAAGATAACCAAACAAAACTTTTAGTGGATTTCTACTTATTTTATTAAATATCATCTCCACCAAACAGGACAAGCTTGCATCTGTTATAGTTTTGGAGAAAAATGTGTTCATTTCATGTATGCGCGAAATGCCTTAAAAATGGCTTTAAAATGGATTTGGAGCATGGAGACGATTATCTCGGGATTGCAAGATAACCAAACAAAACTTTTAGTGGATTTCTACTTATTTTATTAAATATCATCTCCACCAAACAGGACAAGCTTGCATCTGTTATAGTTTTGGAGAAAAATGTGTTCATTTCATGTATGCGCGAAATGCCTTAAAAATGGCTTTAAAATGGATTTGGAGCATGGAGACGATTATCTCGGGATTGCAAGATAACCAAACAAAACTTTTAGTGGATTTCTACTTATTTTATTAAATATCATCTCCACCAAACAGGACAAGCTTGCATCTGTTATAGTTTTGGAGAAAAATGTGTTCATTTCATGTATGCGCGAAATGCCTTAAAAATGGCTTTAAAATGGATTTGGAGCATGGAGACGATTATCTCGGGATTGCAAGATAACCAAACAAAACTTTTAGTGGATTTCTACTTATTTTATTAAATATCATCTCCACCAAACAGGACAAGCTTGCATCTGTTATAGTTTTGGAGAAAAATGTGTTCATTTCATGTATGCGCGAAATGCCTTAAAAATGGCTTTAAAATGGATTTGGAGCATGGAGACGATTATCTCGGGATTGCAAGATAACCAAACAAAACTTTTAGTGGATTTCTACTTATTTTATTAAATATCATCTCCACCAAACAGGACAAGCTTGCATCTGTTATAGTTTTGGAGAAAAATGTGTTCATTTCATGTATGCGCGAAATGCCTTAAAAATGGCTTTAAAATGGATTTGGAGCATGGAGACGATTATCTCGGGATTGCAAGATAACCAAACAAAACTTTTAGTGGATTTCTACTTATTTTATTAAATATCATCTCCACCAAACAGGACAAGCTTGCATCTGTTATAGTTTTGGAGAAAAATGTGTTCATTTCATGTATGCGCGAAATGCCTTAAAAATGGCTTTAAAATGGATTTGGAGCATGGAGACGATTATCTCGGGATTGCAAGATAACCAAACAAAACTTTTAGTGGATTTCTACTTATTTTATTAAATATCATCTCCACCAAACAGGACAAGCTTGCATCTGTTATAGTTTTGGAGAAAAATGTGTTCATTTCATGTATGCGCGAAATGCCTTAAAAATGGCTTTAAAATGGATTTGGAGCATGGAGACGATTATCTCGGGATTGCAAGATAACCAAACAAAACTTTTAGTGGATTTCTACTTATTTTATTAAATATCATCTCCACCAAACAGGACAAGCTTGCATCTGTTATAGTTTTGGAGAAAAATGTGTTCATTTCATGTATGCGCGAAATGCCTTAAAAATGGCTTTAAAATGGATTTGGAGCATGGAGACGATTATCTCGGGATTGCAAGATAACCAAACAAAACTTTTAGTGGATTTCTACTTATTTTATTAAATATCATCTCCACCAAACAGGACAAGCTTGCATCTGTTATAGTTTTGGAGAAAAATGTGTTCATTTCATGTATGCGCGAAATGCCTTAAAAATGGCTTTAAAATGGATTTGGAGCATGGAGACGATTATCTCGGGATTGCAAGATAACCAAACAAAACTTTTAGTGGATTTCTACTTATTTTATTAAATATCATCTCCACCAAACAGGACAAGCTTGCATCTGTTATAGTTTTGGAGAAAAATGTGTTCATTTCATGTATGCGCGAAATGCCTTAAAAATGGCTTTAAAATGGATTTGGAGCATGGAGACGATTATCTCGGGATTGCAAGATAACCAAACAAAACTTTTAGTGGATTTCTACTTATTTTATTAAATATCATCTCCACCAAACAGGACAAGCTTGCATCTGTTATAGTTTTGGAGAAAAATGTGTTCATTTCATGTATGCGCGAAATGCCTTAAAAATGGCTTTAAAATGGATTTGGAGCATGGAGACGATTATCTCGGGATTGCAAGATAACCAAACAAAACTTTTAGTGGATTTCTACTTATTTTATTAAATATCATCTCCACCAAACAGGACAAGCTTGCATCTGTTATAGTTTTGGAGAAAAATGTGTTCATTTCATGTATGCGCGAAATGCCTTAAAAATGGCTTTAAAATGGATTTGGAGCATGGAGACGATTATCTCGGGATTGCAAGATAACCAAACAAAACTTTTAGTGGATTTCTACTTATTTTATTAAATATCATCTCCACCAAACAGGACAAGCTTGCATCTGTTATAGTTTTGGAGAAAAATGTGTTCATTTCATGTATGCGCGAAATGCCTTAAAAATGGCTTTAAAATGGATTTGGAGCATGGAGACGATTATCTCGGGATTGCAAGATAACCAAACAAAACTTTTAGTGGATTTCTACTTATTTTATTAAATATCATCTCCACCAAACAGGACAAGCTTGCATCTGTTATAGTTTTGGAGAAAAATGTGTTCATTTCATGTATGCGCGAAATGCCTTAAAAATGGCTTTAAAATGGATTTGGAGCATGGAGACGATTATCTCGGGATTGCAAGATAACCAAACAAAACTTTTAGTGGATTTCTACTTATTTTATTAAATATCATCTCCACCAAACAGGACAAGCTTGCATCTGTTATAGTTTTGGAGAAAAATGTGTTCATTTCATGTATGCGCGAAATGCCTTAAAAATGGCTTTAAAATGGATTTGGAGCATGGAGACGATTATCTCGGGATTGCAAGATAACCAAACAAAACTTTTAGTGGATTTCTACTTATTTTATTAAATATCATCTCCACCAAACAGGACAAGCTTGCATCTGTTATAGTTTTGGAGAAAAATGTGTTCATTTCATGTATGCGCGAAATGCCTTAAAAATGGCTTTAAAATGGATTTGGAGCATGGAGACGATTATCTCGGGATTGCAAGATAACCAAACAAAACTTTTAGTGGATTTCTACTTATTTTATTAAATATCATCTCCACCAAACAGGACAAGCTTGCATCTGTTATAGTTTTGGAGAAAAATGTGTTCATTTCATGTATGCGCGAAATGCCTTAAAAATGGCTTTAAAATGGATTTGGAGCATGGAGACGATTATCTCGGGATTGCAAGATAACCAAACAAAACTTTTAGTGGATTTCTACTTATTTTATTAAATATCATCTCCACCAAACAGGACAAGCTTGCATCTGTTATAGTTTTGGAGAAAAATGTGTTCATTTCATGTATGCGCGAAATGCCTTAAAAATGGCTTTAAAATGGATTTGGAGCATGGAGACGATTATCTCGGGATTGCAAGATAACCAAACAAAACTTTTAGTGGATTTCTACTTATTTTATTAAATATCATCTCCACCAAACAGGACAAGCTTGCATCTGTTATAGTTTTGGAGAAAAATGTGTTCATTTCATGTATGCGCGAAATGCCTTAAAAATGGCTTTAAAATGGATTTGGAGCATGGAGACGATTATCTCGGGATTGCAAGATAACCAAACAAAACTTTTAGTGGATTTCTACTTATTTTATTAAATATCATCTCCACCAAACAGGACAAGCTTGCATCTGTTATAGTTTTGGAGAAAAATGTGTTCATTTCATGTATGCGCGAAATGCCTTAAAAATGGCTTTAAAATGGATTTGGAGCATGGAGACGATTATCTCGGGATTGCAAGATAACCAAACAAAACTTTTAGTGGATTTCTACTTATTTTATTAAATATCATCTCCACCAAACAGGACAAGCTTGCATCTGTTATAGTTTTGGAGAAAAATGTGTTCATTTCATGTATGCGCGAAATGCCTTAAAAATGGCTTTAAAATGGATTTGGAGCATGGAGACGATTATCTCGGGATTGCAAGATAACCAAACAAAACTTTTAGTGGATTTCTACTTATTTTATTAAATATCATCTCCACCAAACAGGACAAGCTTGCATCTGTTATAGTTTTGGAGAAAAATGTGTTCATTTCATGTATGCGCGAAATGCCTTAAAAATGGCTTTAAAATGGATTTGGAGCATGGAGACGATTATCTCGGGATTGCAAGATAACCAAACAAAACTTTTAGTGGATTTCTACTTATTTTATTAAATATCATCTCCACCAAACAGGACAAGCTTGCATCTGTTATAGTTTTGGAGAAAAATGTGTTCATTTCATGTATGCGCGAAATGCCTTAAAAATGGCTTTAAAATGGATTTGGAGCATGGAGACGATTATCTCGGGATTGCAAGATAACCAAACAAAACTTTTAGTGGATTTCTACTTATTTTATTAAATATCATCTCCACCAAACAGGACAAGCTTGCATCTGTTATAGTTTTGGAGAAAAATGTGTTCATTTCATGTATGCGCGAAATGCCTTAAAAATGGCTTTAAAATGGATTTGGAGCATGGAGACGATTATCTCGGGATTGCAAGATAACCAAACAAAACTTTTAGTGGATTTCTACTTATTTTATTAAATATCATCTCCACCAAACAGGACAAGCTTGCATCTGTTATAGTTTTGGAGAAAAATGTGTTCATTTCATGTATGCGCGAAATGCCTTAAAAATGGCTTTAAAATGGATTTGGAGCATGGAGACGATTATCTCGGGATTGCAAGATAACCAAACAAAACTTTTAGTGGATTTCTACTTATTTTATTAAATATCATCTCCACCAAACAGGACAAGCTTGCATCTGTTATAGTTTTGGAGAAAAATGTGTTCATTTCATGTATGCGCGAAATGCCTTAAAAATGGCTTTAAAATGGATTTGGAGCATGGAGACGATTATCTCGGGATTGCAAGATAACCAAACAAAACTTTTAGTGGATTTCTACTTATTTTATTAAATATCATCTCCACCAAACAGGACAAGCTTGCATCTGTTATAGTTTTGGAGAAAAATGTGTTCATTTCATGTATGCGCGAAATGCCTTAAAAATGGCTTTAAAATGGATTTGGAGCATGGAGACGATTATCTCGGGATTGCAAGATAACCAAACAAAACTTTTAGTGGATTTCTACTTATTTTATTAAATATCATCTCCACCAAACAGGACAAGCTTGCATCTGTTATAGTTTTGGAGAAAAATGTGTTCATTTCATGTATGCGCGAAATGCCTTAAAAATGGCTTTAAAATGGATTTGGAGCATGGAGACGATTATCTCGGGATTGCAAGATAACCAAACAAAACTTTTAGTGGATTTCTACTTATTTTATTAAATATCATCTCCACCAAACAGGACAAGCTTGCATCTGTTATAGTTTTGGAGAAAAATGTGTTCATTTCATGTATGCGCGAAATGCCTTAAAAATGGCTTTAAAATGGATTTGGAGCATGGAGACGATTATCTCGGGATTGCAAGATAACCAAACAAAACTTTTAGTGGATTTCTACTTATTTTATTAAATATCATCTCCACCAAACAGGACAAGCTTGCATCTGTTATAGTTTTGGAGAAAAATGTGTTCATTTCATGTATGCGCGAAATGCCTTAAAAATGGCTTTAAAATGGATTTGGAGCATGGAGACGATTATCTCGGGATTGCAAGATAACCAAACAAAACTTTTAGTGGATTTCTACTTATTTTATTAAATATCATCTCCACCAAACAGGACAAGCTTGCATCTGTTATAGTTTTGGAGAAAAATGTGTTCATTTCATGTATGCGCGAAATGCCTTAAAAATGGCTTTAAAATGGATTTGGAGCATGGAGACGATTATCTCGGGATTGCAAGATAACCAAACAAAACTTTTAGTGGATTTCTACTTATTTTATTAAATATCATCTCCACCAAACAGGACAAGCTTGCATCTGTTATAGTTTTGGAGAAAAATGTGTTCATTTCATGTATGCGCGAAATGCCTTAAAAATGGCTTTAAAATGGATTTGGAGCATGGAGACGATTATCTCGGGATTGCAAGATAACCAAACAAAACTTTTAGTGGATTTCTACTTATTTTATTAAATATCATCTCCACCAAACAGGACAAGCTTGCATCTGTTATAGTTTTGGAGAAAAATGTGTTCATTTCATGTATGCGCGAAATGCCTTAAAAATGGCTTTAAAATGGATTTGGAGCATGGAGACGATTATCTCGGGATTGCAAGATAACCAAACAAAACTTTTAGTGGATTTCTACTTATTTTATTAAATATCATCTCCACCAAACAGGACAAGCTTGCATCTGTTATAGTTTTGGAGAAAAATGTGTTCATTTCATGTATGCGCGAAATGCCTTAAAAATGGCTTTAAAATGGATTTGGAGCATGGAGACGATTATCTCGGGATTGCAAGATAACCAAACAAAACTTTTAGTGGATTTCTACTTATTTTATTAAATATCATCTCCACCAAACAGGACAAGCTTGCATCTGTTATAGTTTTGGAGAAAAATGTGTTCATTTCATGTATGCGCGAAATGCCTTAAAAATGGCTTTAAAATGGATTTGGAGCATGGAGACGATTATCTCGGGATTGCAAGATAACCAAACAAAACTTTTAGTGGATTTCTACTTATTTTATTAAATATCATCTCCACCAAACAGGACAAGCTTGCATCTGTTATAGTTTTGGAGAAAAATGTGTTCATTTCATGTATGCGCGAAATGCCTTAAAAATGGCTTTAAAATGGATTTGGAGCATGGAGACGATTATCTCGGGATTGCAAGATAACCAAACAAAACTTTTAGTGGATTTCTACTTATTTTATTAAATATCATCTCCACCAAACAGGACAAGCTTGCATCTGTTATAGTTTTGGAGAAAAATGTGTTCATTTCATGTATGCGCGAAATGCCTTAAAAATGGCTTTAAAATGGATTTGGAGCATGGAGACGATTATCTCGGGATTGCAAGATAACCAAACAAAACTTTTAGTGGATTTCTACTTATTTTATTAAATATCATCTCCACCAAACAGGACAAGCTTGCATCTGTTATAGTTTTGGAGAAAAATGTGTTCATTTCATGTATGCGCGAAATGCCTTAAAAATGGCTTTAAAATGGATTTGGAGCATGGAGACGATTATCTCGGGATTGCAAGATAACCAAACAAAACTTTTAGTGGATTTCTACTTATTTTATTAAATATCATCTCCACCAAACAGGACAAGCTTGCATCTGTTATAGTTTTGGAGAAAAATGTGTTCATTTCATGTATGCGCGAAATGCCTTAAAAATGGCTTTAAAATGGATTTGGAGCATGGAGACGATTATCTCGGGATTGCAAGATAACCAAACAAAACTTTTAGTGGATTTCTACTTATTTTATTAAATATCATCTCCACCAAACAGGACAAGCTTGCATCTGTTATAGTTTTGGAGAAAAATGTGTTCATTTCATGTATGCGCGAAATGCCTTAAAAATGGCTTTAAAATGGATTTGGAGCATGGAGACGATTATCTCGGGATTGCAAGATAACCAAACAAAACTTTTAGTGGATTTCTACTTATTTTATTAAATATCATCTCCACCAAACAGGACAAGCTTGCATCTGTTATAGTTTTGGAGAAAAATGTGTTCATTTCATGTATGCGCGAAATGCCTTAAAAATGGCTTTAAAATGGATTTGGAGCATGGAGACGATTATCTCGGGATTGCAAGATAACCAAACAAAACTTTTAGTGGATTTCTACTTATTTTATTAAATATCATCTCCACCAAACAGGACAAGCTTGCATCTGTTATAGTTTTGGAGAAAAATGTGTTCATTTCATGTATGCGCGAAATGCCTTAAAAATGGCTTTAAAATGGATTTGGAGCATGGAGACGATTATCTCGGGATTGCAAGATAACCAAACAAAACTTTTAGTGGATTTCTACTTATTTTATTAAATATCATCTCCACCAAACAGGACAAGCTTGCATCTGTTATAGTTTTGGAGAAAAATGTGTTCATTTCATGTATGCGCGAAATGCCTTAAAAATGGCTTTAAAATGGATTTGGAGCATGGAGACGATTATCTCGGGATTGCAAGATAACCAAACAAAACTTTTAGTGGATTTCTACTTATTTTATTAAATATCATCTCCACCAAACAGGACAAGCTTGCATCTGTTATAGTTTTGGAGAAAAATGTGTTCATTTCATGTATGCGCGAAATGCCTTAAAAATGGCTTTAAAATGGATTTGGAGCATGGAGACGATTATCTCGGGATTGCAAGATAACCAAACAAAACTTTTAGTGGATTTCTACTTATTTTATTAAATATCATCTCCACCAAACAGGACAAGCTTGCATCTGTTATAGTTTTGGAGAAAAATGTGTTCATTTCATGTATGCGCGAAATGCCTTAAAAATGGCTTTAAAATGGATTTGGAGCATGGAGACGATTATCTCGGGATTGCAAGATAACCAAACAAAACTTTTAGTGGATTTCTACTTATTTTATTAAATATCATCTCCACCAAACAGGACAAGCTTGCATCTGTTATAGTTTTGGAGAAAAATGTGTTCATTTCATGTATGCGCGAAATGCCTTAAAAATGGCTTTAAAATGGATTTGGAGCATGGAGACGATTATCTCGGGATTGCAAGATAACCAAACAAAACTTTTAGTGGATTTCTACTTATTTTATTAAATATCATCTCCACCAAACAGGACAAGCTTGCATCTGTTATAGTTTTGGAGAAAAATGTGTTCATTTCATGTATGCGCGAAATGCCTTAAAAATGGCTTTAAAATGGATTTGGAGCATGGAGACGATTATCTCGGGATTGCAAGATAACCAAACAAAACTTTTAGTGGATTTCTACTTATTTTATTAAATATCATCTCCACCAAACAGGACAAGCTTGCATCTGTTATAGTTTTGGAGAAAAATGTGTTCATTTCATGTATGCGCGAAATGCCTTAAAAATGGCTTTAAAATGGATTTGGAGCATGGAGACGATTATCTCGGGATTGCAAGATAACCAAACAAAACTTTTAGTGGATTTCTACTTATTTTATTAAATATCATCTCCACCAAACAGGACAAGCTTGCATCTGTTATAGTTTTGGAGAAAAATGTGTTCATTTCATGTATGCGCGAAATGCCTTAAAAATGGCTTTAAAATGGATTTGGAGCATGGAGACGATTATCTCGGGATTGCAAGATAACCAAACAAAACTTTTAGTGGATTTCTACTTATTTTATTAAATATCATCTCCACCAAACAGGACAAGCTTGCATCTGTTATAGTTTTGGAGAAAAATGTGTTCATTTCATGTATGCGCGAAATGCCTTAAAAATGGCTTTAAAATGGATTTGGAGCATGGAGACGATTATCTCGGGATTGCAAGATAACCAAACAAAACTTTTAGTGGATTTCTACTTATTTTATTAAATATCATCTCCACCAAACAGGACAAGCTTGCATCTGTTATAGTTTTGGAGAAAAATGTGTTCATTTCATGTATGCGCGAAATGCCTTAAAAATGGCTTTAAAATGGATTTGGAGCATGGAGACGATTATCTCGGGATTGCAAGATAACCAAACAAAACTTTTAGTGGATTTCTACTTATTTTATTAAATATCATCTCCACCAAACAGGACAAGCTTGCATCTGTTATAGTTTTGGAGAAAAATGTGTTCATTTCATGTATGCGCGAAATGCCTTAAAAATGGCTTTAAAATGGATTTGGAGCATGGAGACGATTATCTCGGGATTGCAAGATAACCAAACAAAACTTTTAGTGGATTTCTACTTATTTTATTAAATATCATCTCCACCAAACAGGACAAGCTTGCATCTGTTATAGTTTTGGAGAAAAATGTGTTCATTTCATGTATGCGCGAAATGCCTTAAAAATGGCTTTAAAATGGATTTGGAGCATGGAGACGATTATCTCGGGATTGCAAGATAACCAAACAAAACTTTTAGTGGATTTCTACTTATTTTATTAAATATCATCTCCACCAAACAGGACAAGCTTGCATCTGTTATAGTTTTGGAGAAAAATGTGTTCATTTCATGTATGCGCGAAATGCCTTAAAAATGGCTTTAAAATGGATTTGGAGCATGGAGACGATTATCTCGGGATTGCAAGATAACCAAACAAAACTTTTAGTGGATTTCTACTTATTTTATTAAATATCATCTCCACCAAACAGGACAAGCTTGCATCTGTTATAGTTTTGGAGAAAAATGTGTTCATTTCATGTATGCGCGAAATGCCTTAAAAATGGCTTTAAAATGGATTTGGAGCATGGAGACGATTATCTCGGGATTGCAAGATAACCAAACAAAACTTTTAGTGGATTTCTACTTATTTTATTAAATATCATCTCCACCAAACAGGACAAGCTTGCATCTGTTATAGTTTTGGAGAAAAATGTGTTCATTTCATGTATGCGCGAAATGCCTTAAAAATGGCTTTAAAATGGATTTGGAGCATGGAGACGATTATCTCGGGATTGCAAGATAACCAAACAAAACTTTTAGTGGATTTCTACTTATTTTATTAAATATCATCTCCACCAAACAGGACAAGCTTGCATCTGTTATAGTTTTGGAGAAAAATGTGTTCATTTCATGTATGCGCGAAATGCCTTAAAAATGGCTTTAAAATGGATTTGGAGCATGGAGACGATTATCTCGGGATTGCAAGATAACCAAACAAAACTTTTAGTGGATTTCTACTTATTTTATTAAATATCATCTCCACCAAACAGGACAAGCTTGCATCTGTTATAGTTTTGGAGAAAAATGTGTTCATTTCATGTATGCGCGAAATGCCTTAAAAATGGCTTTAAAATGGATTTGGAGCATGGAGACGATTATCTCGGGATTGCAAGATAACCAAACAAAACTTTTAGTGGATTTCTACTTATTTTATTAAATATCATCTCCACCAAACAGGACAAGCTTGCATCTGTTATAGTTTTGGAGAAAAATGTGTTCATTTCATGTATGCGCGAAATGCCTTAAAAATGGCTTTAAAATGGATTTGGAGCATGGAGACGATTATCTCGGGATTGCAAGATAACCAAACAAAACTTTTAGTGGATTTCTACTTATTTTATTAAATATCATCTCCACCAAACAGGACAAGCTTGCATCTGTTATAGTTTTGGAGAAAAATGTGTTCATTTCATGTATGCGCGAAATGCCTTAAAAATGGCTTTAAAATGGATTTGGAGCATGGAGACGATTATCTCGGGATTGCAAGATAACCAAACAAAACTTTTAGTGGATTTCTACTTATTTTATTAAATATCATCTCCACCAAACAGGACAAGCTTGCATCTGTTATAGTTTTGGAGAAAAATGTGTTCATTTCATGTATGCGCGAAATGCCTTAAAAATGGCTTTAAAATGGATTTGGAGCATGGAGACGATTATCTCGGGATTGCAAGATAACCAAACAAAACTTTTAGTGGATTTCTACTTATTTTATTAAATATCATCTCCACCAAACAGGACAAGCTTGCATCTGTTATAGTTTTGGAGAAAAATGTGTTCATTTCATGTATGCGCGAAATGCCTTAAAAATGGCTTTAAAATGGATTTGGAGCATGGAGACGATTATCTCGGGATTGCAAGATAACCAAACAAAACTTTTAGTGGATTTCTACTTATTTTATTAAATATCATCTCCACCAAACAGGACAAGCTTGCATCTGTTATAGTTTTGGAGAAAAATGTGTTCATTTCATGTATGCGCGAAATGCCTTAAAAATGGCTTTAAAATGGATTTGGAGCATGGAGACGATTATCTCGGGATTGCAAGATAACCAAACAAAACTTTTAGTGGATTTCTACTTATTTTATTAAATATCATCTCCACCAAACAGGACAAGCTTGCATCTGTTATAGTTTTGGAGAAAAATGTGTTCATTTCATGTATGCGCGAAATGCCTTAAAAATGGCTTTAAAATGGATTTGGAGCATGGAGACGATTATCTCGGGATTGCAAGATAACCAAACAAAACTTTTAGTGGATTTCTACTTATTTTATTAAATATCATCTCCACCAAACAGGACAAGCTTGCATCTGTTATAGTTTTGGAGAAAAATGTGTTCATTTCATGTATGCGCGAAATGCCTTAAAAATGGCTTTAAAATGGATTTGGAGCATGGAGACGATTATCTCGGGATTGCAAGATAACCAAACAAAACTTTTAGTGGATTTCTACTTATTTTATTAAATATCATCTCCACCAAACAGGACAAGCTTGCATCTGTTATAGTTTTGGAGAAAAATGTGTTCATTTCATGTATGCGCGAAATGCCTTAAAAATGGCTTTAAAATGGATTTGGAGCATGGAGACGATTATCTCGGGATTGCAAGATAACCAAACAAAACTTTTAGTGGATTTCTACTTATTTTATTAAATATCATCTCCACCAAACAGGACAAGCTTGCATCTGTTATAGTTTTGGAGAAAAATGTGTTCATTTCATGTATGCGCGAAATGCCTTAAAAATGGCTTTAAAATGGATTTGGAGCATGGAGACGATTATCTCGGGATTGCAAGATAACCAAACAAAACTTTTAGTGGATTTCTACTTATTTTATTAAATATCATCTCCACCAAACAGGACAAGCTTGCATCTGTTATAGTTTTGGAGAAAAATGTGTTCATTTCATGTATGCGCGAAATGCCTTAAAAATGGCTTTAAAATGGATTTGGAGCATGGAGACGATTATCTCGGGATTGCAAGATAACCAAACAAAACTTTTAGTGGATTTCTACTTATTTTATTAAATATCATCTCCACCAAACAGGACAAGCTTGCATCTGTTATAGTTTTGGAGAAAAATGTGTTCATTTCATGTATGCGCGAAATGCCTTAAAAATGGCTTTAAAATGGATTTGGAGCATGGAGACGATTATCTCGGGATTGCAAGATAACCAAACAAAACTTTTAGTGGATTTCTACTTATTTTATTAAATATCATCTCCACCAAACAGGACAAGCTTGCATCTGTTATAGTTTTGGAGAAAAATGTGTTCATTTCATGTATGCGCGAAATGCCTTAAAAATGGCTTTAAAATGGATTTGGAGCATGGAGACGATTATCTCGGGATTGCAAGATAACCAAACAAAACTTTTAGTGGATTTCTACTTATTTTATTAAATATCATCTCCACCAAACAGGACAAGCTTGCATCTGTTATAGTTTTGGAGAAAAATGTGTTCATTTCATGTATGCGCGAAATGCCTTAAAAATGGCTTTAAAATGGATTTGGAGCATGGAGACGATTATCTCGGGATTGCAAGATAACCAAACAAAACTTTTAGTGGATTTCTACTTATTTTATTAAATATCATCTCCACCAAACAGGACAAGCTTGCATCTGTTATAGTTTTGGAGAAAAATGTGTTCATTTCATGTATGCGCGAAATGCCTTAAAAATGGCTTTAAAATGGATTTGGAGCATGGAGACGATTATCTCGGGATTGCAAGATAACCAAACAAAACTTTTAGTGGATTTCTACTTATTTTATTAAATATCATCTCCACCAAACAGGACAAGCTTGCATCTGTTATAGTTTTGGAGAAAAATGTGTTCATTTCATGTATGCGCGAAATGCCTTAAAAATGGCTTTAAAATGGATTTGGAGCATGGAGACGATTATCTCGGGATTGCAAGATAACCAAACAAAACTTTTAGTGGATTTCTACTTATTTTATTAAATATCATCTCCACCAAACAGGACAAGCTTGCATCTGTTATAGTTTTGGAGAAAAATGTGTTCATTTCATGTATGCGCGAAATGCCTTAAAAATGGCTTTAAAATGGATTTGGAGCATGGAGACGATTATCTCGGGATTGCAAGATAACCAAACAAAACTTTTAGTGGATTTCTACTTATTTTATTAAATATCATCTCCACCAAACAGGACAAGCTTGCATCTGTTATAGTTTTGGAGAAAAATGTGTTCATTTCATGTATGCGCGAAATGCCTTAAAAATGGCTTTAAAATGGATTTGGAGCATGGAGACGATTATCTCGGGATTGCAAGATAACCAAACAAAACTTTTAGTGGATTTCTACTTATTTTATTAAATATCATCTCCACCAAACAGGACAAGCTTGCATCTGTTATAGTTTTGGAGAAAAATGTGTTCATTTCATGTATGCGCGAAATGCCTTAAAAATGGCTTTAAAATGGATTTGGAGCATGGAGACGATTATCTCGGGATTGCAAGATAACCAAACAAAACTTTTAGTGGATTTCTACTTATTTTATTAAATATCATCTCCACCAAACAGGACAAGCTTGCATCTGTTATAGTTTTGGAGAAAAATGTGTTCATTTCATGTATGCGCGAAATGCCTTAAAAATGGCTTTAAAATGGATTTGGAGCATGGAGACGATTATCTCGGGATTGCAAGATAACCAAACAAAACTTTTAGTGGATTTCTACTTATTTTATTAAATATCATCTCCACCAAACAGGACAAGCTTGCATCTGTTATAGTTTTGGAGAAAAATGTGTTCATTTCATGTATGCGCGAAATGCCTTAAAAATGGCTTTAAAATGGATTTGGAGCATGGAGACGATTATCTCGGGATTGCAAGATAACCAAACAAAACTTTTAGTGGATTTCTACTTATTTTATTAAATATCATCTCCACCAAACAGGACAAGCTTGCATCTGTTATAGTTTTGGAGAAAAATGTGTTCATTTCATGTATGCGCGAAATGCCTTAAAAATGGCTTTAAAATGGATTTGGAGCATGGAGACGATTATCTCGGGATTGCAAGATAACCAAACAAAACTTTTAGTGGATTTCTACTTATTTTATTAAATATCATCTCCACCAAACAGGACAAGCTTGCATCTGTTATAGTTTTGGAGAAAAATGTGTTCATTTCATGTATGCGCGAAATGCCTTAAAAATGGCTTTAAAATGGATTTGGAGCATGGAGACGATTATCTCGGGATTGCAAGATAACCAAACAAAACTTTTAGTGGATTTCTACTTATTTTATTAAATATCATCTCCACCAAACAGGACAAGCTTGCATCTGTTATAGTTTTGGAGAAAAATGTGTTCATTTCATGTATGCGCGAAATGCCTTAAAAATGGCTTTAAAATGGATTTGGAGCATGGAGACGATTATCTCGGGATTGCAAGATAACCAAACAAAACTTTTAGTGGATTTCTACTTATTTTATTAAATATCATCTCCACCAAACAGGACAAGCTTGCATCTGTTATAGTTTTGGAGAAAAATGTGTTCATTTCATGTATGCGCGAAATGCCTTAAAAATGGCTTTAAAATGGATTTGGAGCATGGAGACGATTATCTCGGGATTGCAAGATAACCAAACAAAACTTTTAGTGGATTTCTACTTATTTTATTAAATATCATCTCCACCAAACAGGACAAGCTTGCATCTGTTATAGTTTTGGAGAAAAATGTGTTCATTTCATGTATGCGCGAAATGCCTTAAAAATGGCTTTAAAATGGATTTGGAGCATGGAGACGATTATCTCGGGATTGCAAGATAACCAAACAAAACTTTTAGTGGATTTCTACTTATTTTATTAAATATCATCTCCACCAAACAGGACAAGCTTGCATCTGTTATAGTTTTGGAGAAAAATGTGTTCATTTCATGTATGCGCGAAATGCCTTAAAAATGGCTTTAAAATGGATTTGGAGCATGGAGACGATTATCTCGGGATTGCAAGATAACCAAACAAAACTTTTAGTGGATTTCTACTTATTTTATTAAATATCATCTCCACCAAACAGGACAAGCTTGCATCTGTTATAGTTTTGGAGAAAAATGTGTTCATTTCATGTATGCGCGAAATGCCTTAAAAATGGCTTTAAAATGGATTTGGAGCATGGAGACGATTATCTCGGGATTGCAAGATAACCAAACAAAACTTTTAGTGGATTTCTACTTATTTTATTAAATATCATCTCCACCAAACAGGACAAGCTTGCATCTGTTATAGTTTTGGAGAAAAATGTGTTCATTTCATGTATGCGCGAAATGCCTTAAAAATGGCTTTAAAATGGATTTGGAGCATGGAGACGATTATCTCGGGATTGCAAGATAACCAAACAAAACTTTTAGTGGATTTCTACTTATTTTATTAAATATCATCTCCACCAAACAGGACAAGCTTGCATCTGTTATAGTTTTGGAGAAAAATGTGTTCATTTCATGTATGCGCGAAATGCCTTAAAAATGGCTTTAAAATGGATTTGGAGCATGGAGACGATTATCTCGGGATTGCAAGATAACCAAACAAAACTTTTAGTGGATTTCTACTTATTTTATTAAATATCATCTCCACCAAACAGGACAAGCTTGCATCTGTTATAGTTTTGGAGAAAAATGTGTTCATTTCATGTATGCGCGAAATGCCTTAAAAATGGCTTTAAAATGGATTTGGAGCATGGAGACGATTATCTCGGGATTGCAAGATAACCAAACAAAACTTTTAGTGGATTTCTACTTATTTTATTAAATATCATCTCCACCAAACAGGACAAGCTTGCATCTGTTATAGTTTTGGAGAAAAATGTGTTCATTTCATGTATGCGCGAAATGCCTTAAAAATGGCTTTAAAATGGATTTGGAGCATGGAGACGATTATCTCGGGATTGCAAGATAACCAAACAAAACTTTTAGTGGATTTCTACTTATTTTATTAAATATCATCTCCACCAAACAGGACAAGCTTGCATCTGTTATAGTTTTGGAGAAAAATGTGTTCATTTCATGTATGCGCGAAATGCCTTAAAAATGGCTTTAAAATGGATTTGGAGCATGGAGACGATTATCTCGGGATTGCAAGATAACCAAACAAAACTTTTAGTGGATTTCTACTTATTTTATTAAATATCATCTCCACCAAACAGGACAAGCTTGCATCTGTTATAGTTTTGGAGAAAAATGTGTTCATTTCATGTATGCGCGAAATGCCTTAAAAATGGCTTTAAAATGGATTTGGAGCATGGAGACGATTATCTCGGGATTGCAAGATAACCAAACAAAACTTTTAGTGGATTTCTACTTATTTTATTAAATATCATCTCCACCAAACAGGACAAGCTTGCATCTGTTATAGTTTTGGAGAAAAATGTGTTCATTTCATGTATGCGCGAAATGCCTTAAAAATGGCTTTAAAATGGATTTGGAGCATGGAGACGATTATCTCGGGATTGCAAGATAACCAAACAAAACTTTTAGTGGATTTCTACTTATTTTATTAAATATCATCTCCACCAAACAGGACAAGCTTGCATCTGTTATAGTTTTGGAGAAAAATGTGTTCATTTCATGTATGCGCGAAATGCCTTAAAAATGGCTTTAAAATGGATTTGGAGCATGGAGACGATTATCTCGGGATTGCAAGATAACCAAACAAAACTTTTAGTGGATTTCTACTTATTTTATTAAATATCATCTCCACCAAACAGGACAAGCTTGCATCTGTTATAGTTTTGGAGAAAAATGTGTTCATTTCATGTATGCGCGAAATGCCTTAAAAATGGCTTTAAAATGGATTTGGAGCATGGAGACGATTATCTCGGGATTGCAAGATAACCAAACAAAACTTTTAGTGGATTTCTACTTATTTTATTAAATATCATCTCCACCAAACAGGACAAGCTTGCATCTGTTATAGTTTTGGAGAAAAATGTGTTCATTTCATGTATGCGCGAAATGCCTTAAAAATGGCTTTAAAATGGATTTGGAGCATGGAGACGATTATCTCGGGATTGCAAGATAACCAAACAAAACTTTTAGTGGATTTCTACTTATTTTATTAAATATCATCTCCACCAAACAGGACAAGCTTGCATCTGTTATAGTTTTGGAGAAAAATGTGTTCATTTCATGTATGCGCGAAATGCCTTAAAAATGGCTTTAAAATGGATTTGGAGCATGGAGACGATTATCTCGGGATTGCAAGATAACCAAACAAAACTTTTAGTGGATTTCTACTTATTTTATTAAATATCATCTCCACCAAACAGGACAAGCTTGCATCTGTTATAGTTTTGGAGAAAAATGTGTTCATTTCATGTATGCGCGAAATGCCTTAAAAATGGCTTTAAAATGGATTTGGAGCATGGAGACGATTATCTCGGGATTGCAAGATAACCAAACAAAACTTTTAGTGGATTTCTACTTATTTTATTAAATATCATCTCCACCAAACAGGACAAGCTTGCATCTGTTATAGTTTTGGAGAAAAATGTGTTCATTTCATGTATGCGCGAAATGCCTTAAAAATGGCTTTAAAATGGATTTGGAGCATGGAGACGATTATCTCGGGATTGCAAGATAACCAAACAAAACTTTTAGTGGATTTCTACTTATTTTATTAAATATCATCTCCACCAAACAGGACAAGCTTGCATCTGTTATAGTTTTGGAGAAAAATGTGTTCATTTCATGTATGCGCGAAATGCCTTAAAAATGGCTTTAAAATGGATTTGGAGCATGGAGACGATTATCTCGGGATTGCAAGATAACCAAACAAAACTTTTAGTGGATTTCTACTTATTTTATTAAATATCATCTCCACCAAACAGGACAAGCTTGCATCTGTTATAGTTTTGGAGAAAAATGTGTTCATTTCATGTATGCGCGAAATGCCTTAAAAATGGCTTTAAAATGGATTTGGAGCATGGAGACGATTATCTCGGGATTGCAAGATAACCAAACAAAACTTTTAGTGGATTTCTACTTATTTTATTAAATATCATCTCCACCAAACAGGACAAGCTTGCATCTGTTATAGTTTTGGAGAAAAATGTGTTCATTTCATGTATGCGCGAAATGCCTTAAAAATGGCTTTAAAATGGATTTGGAGCATGGAGACGATTATCTCGGGATTGCAAGATAACCAAACAAAACTTTTAGTGGATTTCTACTTATTTTATTAAATATCATCTCCACCAAACAGGACAAGCTTGCATCTGTTATAGTTTTGGAGAAAAATGTGTTCATTTCATGTATGCGCGAAATGCCTTAAAAATGGCTTTAAAATGGATTTGGAGCATGGAGACGATTATCTCGGGATTGCAAGATAACCAAACAAAACTTTTAGTGGATTTCTACTTATTTTATTAAATATCATCTCCACCAAACAGGACAAGCTTGCATCTGTTATAGTTTTGGAGAAAAATGTGTTCATTTCATGTATGCGCGAAATGCCTTAAAAATGGCTTTAAAATGGATTTGGAGCATGGAGACGATTATCTCGGGATTGCAAGATAACCAAACAAAACTTTTAGTGGATTTCTACTTATTTTATTAAATATCATCTCCACCAAACAGGACAAGCTTGCATCTGTTATAGTTTTGGAGAAAAATGTGTTCATTTCATGTATGCGCGAAATGCCTTAAAAATGGCTTTAAAATGGATTTGGAGCATGGAGACGATTATCTCGGGATTGCAAGATAACCAAACAAAACTTTTAGTGGATTTCTACTTATTTTATTAAATATCATCTCCACCAAACAGGACAAGCTTGCATCTGTTATAGTTTTGGAGAAAAATGTGTTCATTTCATGTATGCGCGAAATGCCTTAAAAATGGCTTTAAAATGGATTTGGAGCATGGAGACGATTATCTCGGGATTGCAAGATAACCAAACAAAACTTTTAGTGGATTTCTACTTATTTTATTAAATATCATCTCCACCAAACAGGACAAGCTTGCATCTGTTATAGTTTTGGAGAAAAATGTGTTCATTTCATGTATGCGCGAAATGCCTTAAAAATGGCTTTAAAATGGATTTGGAGCATGGAGACGATTATCTCGGGATTGCAAGATAACCAAACAAAACTTTTAGTGGATTTCTACTTATTTTATTAAATATCATCTCCACCAAACAGGACAAGCTTGCATCTGTTATAGTTTTGGAGAAAAATGTGTTCATTTCATGTATGCGCGAAATGCCTTAAAAATGGCTTTAAAATGGATTTGGAGCATGGAGACGATTATCTCGGGATTGCAAGATAACCAAACAAAACTTTTAGTGGATTTCTACTTATTTTATTAAATATCATCTCCACCAAACAGGACAAGCTTGCATCTGTTATAGTTTTGGAGAAAAATGTGTTCATTTCATGTATGCGCGAAATGCCTTAAAAATGGCTTTAAAATGGATTTGGAGCATGGAGACGATTATCTCGGGATTGCAAGATAACCAAACAAAACTTTTAGTGGATTTCTACTTATTTTATTAAATATCATCTCCACCAAACAGGACAAGCTTGCATCTGTTATAGTTTTGGAGAAAAATGTGTTCATTTCATGTATGCGCGAAATGCCTTAAAAATGGCTTTAAAATGGATTTGGAGCATGGAGACGATTATCTCGGGATTGCAAGATAACCAAACAAAACTTTTAGTGGATTTCTACTTATTTTATTAAATATCATCTCCACCAAACAGGACAAGCTTGCATCTGTTATAGTTTTGGAGAAAAATGTGTTCATTTCATGTATGCGCGAAATGCCTTAAAAATGGCTTTAAAATGGATTTGGAGCGATGGAGACGATTATCTCGGGATTGCAAGATAACCAAACAAAACTTTTAGTGGATTTCTACTTATTTTATTAAATATCATCTCCACCAAACAGGACAAGCTTGCATCTGTTATAGTTTTGGAGAAAAATGTGTTCATTTCATGTATGCGCGAAATGCCTTAAAAATGGCTTTAAAATGGATTTGGAGCATGGAGACGATTATCTCGGGATTGCAAGATAACCAAACAAAACTTTTAGTGGATTTCTACTTATTTTATTAAATATCATCTCCACCAAACAGGACAAGCTTGCATCTGTTATAGTTTTGGAGAAAAATGTGTTCATTTCATGTATGCGCGAAATGCCTTAAAAATGGCTTTAAAATGGATTTGGAGCATGGAGACGATTATCTCGGGATTGCAAGATAACCAAACAAAACTTTTAGTGGATTTCTACTTATTTTATTAAATATCATCTCCACCAAACAGGACAAGCTTGCATCTGTTATAGTTTTGGAGAAAAATGTGTTCATTTCATGTATGCGCGAAATGCCTTAAAAATGGCTTTAAAATGGATTTGGAGCATGGAGACGATTATCTCGGGATTGCAAGATAACCAAACAAAACTTTTAGTGGATTTCTACTTATTTTATTAAATATCATCTCCACCAAACAGGACAAGCTTGCATCTGTTATAGTTTTGGAGAAAAATGTGTTCATTTCATGTATGCGCGAAATGCCTTAAAAATGGCTTTAAAATGGATTTGGAGCATGGAGACGATTATCTCGGGATTGCAAGATAACCAAACAAAACTTTTAGTGGATTTCTACTTATTTTATTAAATATCATCTCCACCAAACAGGACAAGCTTGCATCTGTTATAGTTTTGGAGAAAAATGTGTTCATTTCATGTATGCGCGAAATGCCTTAAAAATGGCTTTAAAATGGATTTGGAGCATGGAGACGATTATCTCGGGATTGCAAGATAACCAAACAAAACTTTTAGTGGATTTCTACTTATTTTATTAAATATCATCTCCACCAAACAGGACAAGCTTGCATCTGTTATAGTTTTGGAGAAAAATGTGTTCATTTCATGTATGCGCGAAATGCCTTAAAAATGGCTTTAAAATGGATTTGGAGCATGGAGACGATTATCTCGGGATTGCAAGATAACCAAACAAAACTTTTAGTGGATTTCTACTTATTTTATTAAATATCATCTCCACCAAACAGGACAAGCTTGCATCTGTTATAGTTTTGGAGAAAAATGTGTTCATTTCATGTATGCGCGAAATGCCTTAAAAATGGCTTTAAAATGGATTTGGAGCATGGAGACGATTATCTCGGGATTGCAAGATAACCAAACAAAACTTTTAGTGGATTTCTACTTATTTTATTAAATATCATCTCCACCAAACAGGACAAGCTTGCATCTGTTATAGTTTTGGAGAAAAATGTGTTCATTTCATGTATGCGCGAAATGCCTTAAAAATGGCTTTAAAATGGATTTGGAGCATGGAGACGATTATCTCGGGATTGCAAGATAACCAAACAAAACTTTTAGTGGATTTCTACTTATTTTATTAAATATCATCTCCACCAAACAGGACAAGCTTGCATCTGTTATAGTTTTGGAGAAAAATGTGTTCATTTCATGTATGCGCGAAATGCCTTAAAAATGGCTTTAAAATGGATTTGGAGCATGGAGACGATTATCTCGGGATTGCAAGATAACCAAACAAAACTTTTAGTGGATTTCTACTTATTTTATTAAATATCATCTCCACCAAACAGGACAAGCTTGCATCTGTTATAGTTTTGGAGAAAAATGTGTTCATTTCATGTATGCGCGAAATGCCTTAAAAATGGCTTTAAAATGGATTTGGAGCATGGAGACGATTATCTCGGGATTGCAAGATAACCAAACAAAACTTTTAGTGGATTTCTACTTATTTTATTAAATATCATCTCCACCAAACAGGACAAGCTTGCATCTGTTATAGTTTTGGAGAAAAATGTGTTCATTTCATGTATGCGCGAAATGCCTTAAAAATGGCTTTAAAATGGATTTGGAGCATGGAGACGATTATCTCGGGATTGCAAGATAACCAAACAAAACTTTTAGTGGATTTCTACTTATTTTATTAAATATCATCTCCACCAAACAGGACAAGCTTGCATCTGTTATAGTTTTGGAGAAAAATGTGTTCATTTCATGTATGCGCGAAATGCCTTAAAAATGGCTTTAAAATGGATTTGGAGCATGGAGACGATTATCTCGGGATTGCAAGATAACCAAACAAAACTTTTAGTGGATTTCTACTTATTTTATTAAATATCATCTCCACCAAACAGGACAAGCTTGCATCTGTTATAGTTTTGGAGAAAAATGTGTTCATTTCATGTATGCGCGAAATGCCTTAAAAATGGCTTTAAAATGGATTTGGAGCATGGAGACGATTATCTCGGGATTGCAAGATAACCAAACAAAACTTTTAGTGGATTTCTACTTATTTTATTAAATATCATCTCCACCAAACAGGACAAGCTTGCATCTGTTATAGTTTTGGAGAAAAATGTGTTCATTTCATGTATGCGCGAAATGCCTTAAAAATGGCTTTAAAATGGATTTGGAGCATGGAGACGATTATCTCGGGATTGCAAGATAACCAAACAAAACTTTTAGTGGATTTCTACTTATTTTATTAAATATCATCTCCACCAAACAGGACAAGCTTGCATCTGTTATAGTTTTGGAGAAAAATGTGTTCATTTCATGTATGCGCGAAATGCCTTAAAAATGGCTTTAAAATGGATTTGGAGCATGGAGACGATTATCTCGGGATTGCAAGATAACCAAACAAAACTTTTAGTGGATTTCTACTTATTTTATTAAATATCATCTCCACCAAACAGGACAAGCTTGCATCTGTTATAGTTTTGGAGAAAAATGTGTTCATTTCATGTATGCGCGAAATGCCTTAAAAATGGCTTTAAAATGGATTTGGAGCATGGAGACGATTATCTCGGGATTGCAAGATAACCAAACAAAACTTTTAGTGGATTTCTACTTATTTTATTAAATATCATCTCCACCAAACAGGACAAGCTTGCATCTGTTATAGTTTTGGAGAAAAATGTGTTCATTTCATGTATGCGCGAAATGCCTTAAAAATGGCTTTAAAATGGATTTGGAGCATGGAGACGATTATCTCGGGATTGCAAGATAACCAAACAAAACTTTTAGTGGATTTCTACTTATTTTATTAAATATCATCTCCACCAAACAGGACAAGCTTGCATCTGTTATAGTTTTGGAGAAAAATGTGTTCATTTCATGTATGCGCGAAATGCCTTAAAAATGGCTTTAAAATGGATTTGGAGCATGGAGACGATTATCTCGGGATTGCAAGATAACCAAACAAAACTTTTAGTGGATTTCTACTTATTTTATTAAATATCATCTCCACCAAACAGGACAAGCTTGCATCTGTTATAGTTTTGGAGAAAAATGTGTTCATTTCATGTATGCGCGAAATGCCTTAAAAATGGCTTTAAAATGGATTTGGAGCATGGAGACGATTATCTCGGGATTGCAAGATAACCAAACAAAACTTTTAGTGGATTTCTACTTATTTTATTAAATATCATCTCCACCAAACAGGACAAGCTTGCATCTGTTATAGTTTTGGAGAAAAATGTGTTCATTTCATGTATGCGCGAAATGCCTTAAAAATGGCTTTAAAATGGATTTGGAGCATGGAGACGATTATCTCGGGATTGCAAGATAACCAAACAAAACTTTTAGTGGATTTCTACTTATTTTATTAAATATCATCTCCACCAAACAGGACAAGCTTGCATCTGTTATAGTTTTGGAGAAAAATGTGTTCATTTCATGTATGCGCGAAATGCCTTAAAAATGGCTTTAAAATGGATTTGGAGCATGGAGACGATTATCTCGGGATTGCAAGATAACCAAACAAAACTTTTAGTGGATTTCTACTTATTTTATTAAATATCATCTCCACCAAACAGGACAAGCTTGCATCTGTTATAGTTTTGGAGAAAAATGTGTTCATTTCATGTATGCGCGAAATGCCTTAAAAATGGCTTTAAAATGGATTTGGAGCATGGAGACGATTATCTCGGGATTGCAAGATAACCAAACAAAACTTTTAGTGGATTTCTACTTATTTTATTAAATATCATCTCCACCAAACAGGACAAGCTTGCATCTGTTATAGTTTTGGAGAAAAATGTGTTCATTTCATGTATGCGCGAAATGCCTTAAAAATGGCTTTAAAATGGATTTGGAGCATGGAGACGATTATCTCGGGATTGCAAGATAACCAAACAAAACTTTTAGTGGATTTCTACTTATTTTATTAAATATCATCTCCACCAAACAGGACAAGCTTGCATCTGTTATAGTTTTGGAGAAAAATGTGTTCATTTCATGTATGCGCGAAATGCCTTAAAAATGGCTTTAAAATGGATTTGGAGCATGGAGACGATTATCTCGGGATTGCAAGATAACCAAACAAAACTTTTAGTGGATTTCTACTTATTTTATTAAATATCATCTCCACCAAACAGGACAAGCTTGCATCTGTTATAGTTTTGGAGAAAAATGTGTTCATTTCATGTATGCGCGAAATGCCTTAAAAATGGCTTTAAAATGGATTTGGAGCATGGAGACGATTATCTCGGGATTGCAAGATAACCAAACAAAACTTTTAGTGGATTTCTACTTATTTTATTAAATATCATCTCCACCAAACAGGACAAGCTTGCATCTGTTATAGTTTTGGAGAAAAATGTGTTCATTTCATGTATGCGCGAAATGCCTTAAAAATGGCTTTAAAATGGATTTGGAGCATGGAGACGATTATCTCGGGATTGCAAGATAACCAAACAAAACTTTTAGTGGATTTCTACTTATTTTATTAAATATCATCTCCACCAAACAGGACAAGCTTGCATCTGTTATAGTTTTGGAGAAAAATGTGTTCATTTCATGTATGCGCGAAATGCCTTAAAAATGGCTTTAAAATGGATTTGGAGCATGGAGACGATTATCTCGGGATTGCAAGATAACCAAACAAAACTTTTAGTGGATTTCTACTTATTTTATTAAATATCATCTCCACCAAACAGGACAAGCTTGCATCTGTTATAGTTTTGGAGAAAAATGTGTTCATTTCATGTATGCGCGAAATGCCTTAAAAATGGCTTTAAAATGGATTTGGAGCATGGAGACGATTATCTCGGGATTGCAAGATAACCAAACAAAACTTTTAGTGGATTTCTACTTATTTTATTAAATATCATCTCCACCAAACAGGACAAGCTTGCATCTGTTATAGTTTTGGAGAAAAATGTGTTCATTTCATGTATGCGCGAAATGCCTTAAAAATGGCTTTAAAATGGATTTGGAGCATGGAGACGATTATCTCGGGATTGCAAGATAACCAAACAAAACTTTTAGTGGATTTCTACTTATTTTATTAAATATCATCTCCACCAAACAGGACAAGCTTGCATCTGTTATAGTTTTGGAGAAAAATGTGTTCATTTCATGTATGCGCGAAATGCCTTAAAAATGGCTTTAAAATGGATTTGGAGCATGGAGACGATTATCTCGGGATTGCAAGATAACCAAACAAAACTTTTAGTGGATTTCTACTTATTTTATTAAATATCATCTCCACCAAACAGGACAAGCTTGCATCTGTTATAGTTTTGGAGAAAAATGTGTTCATTTCATGTATGCGCGAAATGCCTTAAAAATGGCTTTAAAATGGATTTGGAGCATGGAGACGATTATCTCGGGATTGCAAGATAACCAAACAAAACTTTTAGTGGATTTCTACTTATTTTATTAAATATCATCTCCACCAAACAGGACAAGCTTGCATCTGTTATAGTTTTGGAGAAAAATGTGTTCATTTCATGTATGCGCGAAATGCCTTAAAAATGGCTTTAAAATGGATTTGGAGCATGGAGACGATTATCTCGGGATTGCAAGATAACCAAACAAAACTTTTAGTGGATTTCTACTTATTTTATTAAATATCATCTCCACCAAACAGGACAAGCTTGCATCTGTTATAGTTTTGGAGAAAAATGTGTTCATTTCATGTATGCGCGAAATGCCTTAAAAATGGCTTTAAAATGGATTTGGAGCATGGAGACGATTATCTCGGGATTGCAAGATAACCAAACAAAACTTTTAGTGGATTTCTACTTATTTTATTAAATATCATCTCCACCAAACAGGACAAGCTTGCATCTGTTATAGTTTTGGAGAAAAATGTGTTCATTTCATGTATGCGCGAAATGCCTTAAAAATGGCTTTAAAATGGATTTGGAGCATGGAGACGATTATCTCGGGATTGCAAGATAACCAAACAAAACTTTTAGTGGATTTCTACTTATTTTATTAAATATCATCTCCACCAAACAGGACAAGCTTGCATCTGTTATAGTTTTGGAGAAAAATGTGTTCATTTCATGTATGCGCGAAATGCCTTAAAAATGGCTTTAAAATGGATTTGGAGCATGGAGACGATTATCTCGGGATTGCAAGATAACCAAACAAAACTTTTAGTGGATTTCTACTTATTTTATTAAATATCATCTCCACCAAACAGGACAAGCTTGCATCTGTTATAGTTTTGGAGAAAAATGTGTTCATTTCATGTATGCGCGAAATGCCTTAAAAATGGCTTTAAAATGGATTTGGAGCATGGAGACGATTATCTCGGGATTGCAAGATAACCAAACAAAACTTTTAGTGGATTTCTACTTATTTTATTAAATATCATCTCCACCAAACAGGACAAGCTTGCATCTGTTATAGTTTTGGAGAAAAATGTGTTCATTTCATGTATGCGCGAAATGCCTTAAAAATGGCTTTAAAATGGATTTGGAGCATGGAGACGATTATCTCGGGATTGCAAGATAACCAAACAAAACTTTTAGTGGATTTCTACTTATTTTATTAAATATCATCTCCACCAAACAGGACAAGCTTGCATCTGTTATAGTTTTGGAGAAAAATGTGTTCATTTCATGTATGCGCGAAATGCCTTAAAAATGGCTTTAAAATGGATTTGGAGCATGGAGACGATTATCTCGGGATTGCAAGATAACCAAACAAAACTTTTAGTGGATTTCTACTTATTTTATTAAATATCATCTCCACCAAACAGGACAAGCTTGCATCTGTTATAGTTTTGGAGAAAAATGTGTTCATTTCATGTATGCGCGAAATGCCTTAAAAATGGCTTTAAAATGGATTTGGAGCATGGAGACGATTATCTCGGGATTGCAAGATAACCAAACAAAACTTTTAGTGGATTTCTACTTATTTTATTAAATATCATCTCCACCAAACAGGACAAGCTTGCATCTGTTATAGTTTTGGAGAAAAATGTGTTCATTTCATGTATGCGCGAAATGCCTTAAAAATGGCTTTAAAATGGATTTGGAGCATGGAGACGATTATCTCGGGATTGCAAGATAACCAAACAAAACTTTTAGTGGATTTCTACTTATTTTATTAAATATCATCTCCACCAAACAGGACAAGCTTGCATCTGTTATAGTTTTGGAGAAAAATGTGTTCATTTCATGTATGCGCGAAATGCCTTAAAAATGGCTTTAAAATGGATTTGGAGCATGGAGACGATTATCTCGGGATTGCAAGATAACCAAACAAAACTTTTAGTGGATTTCTACTTATTTTATTAAATATCATCTCCACCAAACAGGACAAGCTTGCATCTGTTATAGTTTTGGAGAAAAATGTGTTCATTTCATGTATGCGCGAAATGCCTTAAAAATGGCTTTAAAATGGATTTGGAGCATGGAGACGATTATCTCGGGATTGCAAGATAACCAAACAAAACTTTTAGTGGATTTCTACTTATTTTATTAAATATCATCTCCACCAAACAGGACAAGCTTGCATCTGTTATAGTTTTGGAGAAAAATGTGTTCATTTCATGTATGCGCGAAATGCCTTAAAAATGGCTTTAAAATGGATTTGGAGCATGGAGACGATTATCTCGGGATTGCAAGATAACCAAACAAAACTTTTAGTGGATTTCTACTTATTTTATTAAATATCATCTCCACCAAACAGGACAAGCTTGCATCTGTTATAGTTTTGGAGAAAAATGTGTTCATTTCATGTATGCGCGAAATGCCTTAAAAATGGCTTTAAAATGGATTTGGAGCATGGAGACGATTATCTCGGGATTGCAAGATAACCAAACAAAACTTTTAGTGGATTTCTACTTATTTTATTAAATATCATCTCCACCAAACAGGACAAGCTTGCATCTGTTATAGTTTTGGAGAAAAATGTGTTCATTTCATGTATGCGCGAAATGCCTTAAAAATGGCTTTAAAATGGATTTGGAGCATGGAGACGATTATCTCGGGATTGCAAGATAACCAAACAAAACTTTTAGTGGATTTCTACTTATTTTATTAAATATCATCTCCACCAAACAGGACAAGCTTGCATCTGTTATAGTTTTGGAGAAAAATGTGTTCATTTCATGTATGCGCGAAATGCCTTAAAAATGGCTTTAAAATGGATTTGGAGCATGGAGACGATTATCTCGGGATTGCAAGATAACCAAACAAAACTTTTAGTGGATTTCTACTTATTTTATTAAATATCATCTCCACCAAACAGGACAAGCTTGCATCTGTTATAGTTTTGGAGAAAAATGTGTTCATTTCATGTATGCGCGAAATGCCTTAAAAATGGCTTTAAAATGGATTTGGAGCATGGAGACGATTATCTCGGGATTGCAAGATAACCAAACAAAACTTTTAGTGGATTTCTACTTATTTTATTAAATATCATCTCCACCAAACAGGACAAGCTTGCATCTGTTATAGTTTTGGAGAAAAATGTGTTCATTTCATGTATGCGCGAAATGCCTTAAAAATGGCTTTAAAATGGATTTGGAGCATGGAGACGATTATCTCGGGATTGCAAGATAACCAAACAAAACTTTTAGTGGATTTCTACTTATTTTATTAAATATCATCTCCACCAAACAGGACAAGCTTGCATCTGTTATAGTTTTGGAGAAAAATGTGTTCATTTCATGTATGCGCGAAATGCCTTAAAAATGGCTTTAAAATGGATTTGGAGCATGGAGACGATTATCTCGGGATTGCAAGATAACCAAACAAAACTTTTAGTGGATTTCTACTTATTTTATTAAATATCATCTCCACCAAACAGGACAAGCTTGCATCTGTTATAGTTTTGGAGAAAAATGTGTTCATTTCATGTATGCGCGAAATGCCTTAAAAATGGCTTTAAAATGGATTTGGAGCATGGAGACGATTATCTCGGGATTGCAAGATAACCAAACAAAACTTTTAGTGGATTTCTACTTATTTTATTAAATATCATCTCCACCAAACAGGACAAGCTTGCATCTGTTATAGTTTTGGAGAAAAATGTGTTCATTTCATGTATGCGCGAAATGCCTTAAAAATGGCTTTAAAATGGATTTGGAGCATGGAGACGATTATCTCGGGATTGCAAGATAACCAAACAAAACTTTTAGTGGATTTCTACTTATTTTATTAAATATCATCTCCACCAAACAGGACAAGCTTGCATCTGTTATAGTTTTGGAGAAAAATGTGTTCATTTCATGTATGCGCGAAATGCCTTAAAAATGGCTTTAAAATGGATTTGGAGCATGGAGACGATTATCTCGGGATTGCAAGATAACCAAACAAAACTTTTAGTGGATTTCTACTTATTTTATTAAATATCATCTCCACCAAACAGGACAAGCTTGCATCTGTTATAGTTTTGGAGAAAAATGTGTTCATTTCATGTATGCGCGAAATGCCTTAAAAATGGCTTTAAAATGGATTTGGAGCATGGAGACGATTATCTCGGGATTGCAAGATAACCAAACAAAACTTTTAGTGGATTTCTACTTATTTTATTAAATATCATCTCCACCAAACAGGACAAGCTTGCATCTGTTATAGTTTTGGAGAAAAATGTGTTCATTTCATGTATGCGCGAAATGCCTTAAAAATGGCTTTAAAATGGATTTGGAGCATGGAGACGATTATCTCGGGATTGCAAGATAACCAAACAAAACTTTTAGTGGATTTCTACTTATTTTATTAAATATCATCTCCACCAAACAGGACAAGCTTGCATCTGTTATAGTTTTGGAGAAAAATGTGTTCATTTCATGTATGCGCGAAATGCCTTAAAAATGGCTTTAAAATGGATTTGGAGCATGGAGACGATTATCTCGGGATTGCAAGATAACCAAACAAAACTTTTAGTGGATTTCTACTTATTTTATTAAATATCATCTCCACCAAACAGGACAAGCTTGCATCTGTTATAGTTTTGGAGAAAAATGTGTTCATTTCATGTATGCGCGAAATGCCTTAAAAATGGCTTTAAAATGGATTTGGAGCATGGAGACGATTATCTCGGGATTGCAAGATAACCAAACAAAACTTTTAGTGGATTTCTACTTATTTTATTAAATATCATCTCCACCAAACAGGACAAGCTTGCATCTGTTATAGTTTTGGAGAAAAATGTGTTCATTTCATGTATGCGCGAAATGCCTTAAAAATGGCTTTAAAATGGATTTGGAGCATGGAGACGATTATCTCGGGATTGCAAGATAACCAAACAAAACTTTTAGTGGATTTCTACTTATTTTATTAAATATCATCTCCACCAAACAGGACAAGCTTGCATCTGTTATAGTTTTGGAGAAAAATGTGTTCATTTCATGTATGCGCGAAATGCCTTAAAAATGGCTTTAAAATGGATTTGGAGCATGGAGACGATTATCTCGGGATTGCAAGATAACCAAACAAAACTTTTAGTGGATTTCTACTTATTTTATTAAATATCATCTCCACCAAACAGGACAAGCTTGCATCTGTTATAGTTTTGGAGAAAAATGTGTTCATTTCATGTATGCGCGAAATGCCTTAAAAATGGCTTTAAAATGGATTTGGAGCATGGAGACGATTATCTCGGGATTGCAAGATAACCAAACAAAACTTTTAGTGGATTTCTACTTATTTTATTAAATATCATCTCCACCAAACAGGACAAGCTTGCATCTGTTATAGTTTTGGAGAAAAATGTGTTCATTTCATGTATGCGCGAAATGCCTTAAAAATGGCTTTAAAATGGATTTGGAGCATGGAGACGATTATCTCGGGATTGCAAGATAACCAAACAAAACTTTTAGTGGATTTCTACTTATTTTATTAAATATCATCTCCACCAAACAGGACAAGCTTGCATCTGTTATAGTTTTGGAGAAAAATGTGTTCATTTCATGTATGCGCGAAATGCCTTAAAAATGGCTTTAAAATGGATTTGGAGCATGGAGACGATTATCTCGGGATTGCAAGATAACCAAACAAAACTTTTAGTGGATTTCTACTTATTTTATTAAATATCATCTCCACCAAACAGGACAAGCTTGCATCTGTTATAGTTTTGGAGAAAAATGTGTTCATTTCATGTATGCGCGAAATGCCTTAAAAATGGCTTTAAAATGGATTTGGAGCATGGAGACGATTATCTCGGGATTGCAAGATAACCAAACAAAACTTTTAGTGGATTTCTACTTATTTTATTAAATATCATCTCCACCAAACAGGACAAGCTTGCATCTGTTATAGTTTTGGAGAAAAATGTGTTCATTTCATGTATGCGCGAAATGCCTTAAAAATGGCTTTAAAATGGATTTGGAGCATGGAGACGATTATCTCGGGATTGCAAGATAACCAAACAAAACTTTTAGTGGATTTCTACTTATTTTATTAAATATCATCTCCACCAAACAGGACAAGCTTGCATCTGTTATAGTTTTGGAGAAAAATGTGTTCATTTCATGTATGCGCGAAATGCCTTAAAAATGGCTTTAAAATGGATTTGGAGCATGGAGACGATTATCTCGGGATTGCAAGATAACCAAACAAAACTTTTAGTGGATTTCTACTTATTTTATTAAATATCATCTCCACCAAACAGGACAAGCTTGCATCTGTTATAGTTTTGGAGAAAAATGTGTTCATTTCATGTATGCGCGAAATGCCTTAAAAATGGCTTTAAAATGGATTTGGAGCATGGAGACGATTATCTCGGGATTGCAAGATAACCAAACAAAACTTTTAGTGGATTTCTACTTATTTTATTAAATATCATCTCCACCAAACAGGACAAGCTTGCATCTGTTATAGTTTTGGAGAAAAATGTGTTCATTTCATGTATGCGCGAAATGCCTTAAAAATGGCTTTAAAATGGATTTGGAGCATGGAGACGATTATCTCGGGATTGCAAGATAACCAAACAAAACTTTTAGTGGATTTCTACTTATTTTATTAAATATCATCTCCACCAAACAGGACAAGCTTGCATCTGTTATAGTTTTGGAGAAAAATGTGTTCATTTCATGTATGCGCGAAATGCCTTAAAAATGGCTTTAAAATGGATTTGGAGCATGGAGACGATTATCTCGGGATTGCAAGATAACCAAACAAAACTTTTAGTGGATTTCTACTTATTTTATTAAATATCATCTCCACCAAACAGGACAAGCTTGCATCTGTTATAGTTTTGGAGAAAAATGTGTTCATTTCATGTATGCGCGAAATGCCTTAAAAATGGCTTTAAAATGGATTTGGAGCATGGAGACGATTATCTCGGGATTGCAAGATAACCAAACAAAACTTTTAGTGGATTTCTACTTATTTTATTAAATATCATCTCCACCAAACAGGACAAGCTTGCATCTGTTATAGTTTTGGAGAAAAATGTGTTCATTTCATGTATGCGCGAAATGCCTTAAAAATGGCTTTAAAATGGATTTGGAGCATGGAGACGATTATCTCGGGATTGCAAGATAACCAAACAAAACTTTTAGTGGATTTCTACTTATTTTATTAAATATCATCTCCACCAAACAGGACAAGCTTGCATCTGTTATAGTTTTGGAGAAAAATGTGTTCATTTCATGTATGCGCGAAATGCCTTAAAAATGGCTTTAAAATGGATTTGGAGCATGGAGACGATTATCTCGGGATTGCAAGATAACCAAACAAAACTTTTAGTGGATTTCTACTTATTTTATTAAATATCATCTCCACCAAACAGGACAAGCTTGCATCTGTTATAGTTTTGGAGAAAAATGTGTTCATTTCATGTATGCGCGAAATGCCTTAAAAATGGCTTTAAAATGGATTTGGAGCATGGAGACGATTATCTCGGGATTGCAAGATAACCAAACAAAACTTTTAGTGGATTTCTACTTATTTTATTAAATATCATCTCCACCAAACAGGACAAGCTTGCATCTGTTATAGTTTTGGAGAAAAATGTGTTCATTTCATGTATGCGCGAAATGCCTTAAAAATGGCTTTAAAATGGATTTGGAGCATGGAGACGATTATCTCGGGATTGCAAGATAACCAAACAAAACTTTTAGTGGATTTCTACTTATTTTATTAAATATCATCTCCACCAAACAGGACAAGCTTGCATCTGTTATAGTTTTGGAGAAAAATGTGTTCATTTCATGTATGCGCGAAATGCCTTAAAAATGGCTTTAAAATGGATTTGGAGCATGGAGACGATTATCTCGGGATTGCAAGATAACCAAACAAAACTTTTAGTGGATTTCTACTTATTTTATTAAATATCATCTCCACCAAACAGGACAAGCTTGCATCTGTTATAGTTTTGGAGAAAAATGTGTTCATTTCATGTATGCGCGAAATGCCTTAAAAATGGCTTTAAAATGGATTTGGAGCATGGAGACGATTATCTCGGGATTGCAAGATAACCAAACAAAACTTTTAGTGGATTTCTACTTATTTTATTAAATATCATCTCCACCAAACAGGACAAGCTTGCATCTGTTATAGTTTTGGAGAAAAATGTGTTCATTTCATGTATGCGCGAAATGCCTTAAAAATGGCTTTAAAATGGATTTGGAGCATGGAGACGATTATCTCGGGATTGCAAGATAACCAAACAAAACTTTTAGTGGATTTCTACTTATTTTATTAAATATCATCTCCACCAAACAGGACAAGCTTGCATCTGTTATAGTTTTGGAGAAAAATGTGTTCATTTCATGTATGCGCGAAATGCCTTAAAAATGGCTTTAAAATGGATTTGGAGCATGGAGACGATTATCTCGGGATTGCAAGATAACCAAACAAAACTTTTAGTGGATTTCTACTTATTTTATTAAATATCATCTCCACCAAACAGGACAAGCTTGCATCTGTTATAGTTTTGGAGAAAAATGTGTTCATTTCATGTATGCGCGAAATGCCTTAAAAATGGCTTTAAAATGGATTTGGAGCATGGAGACGATTATCTCGGGATTGCAAGATAACCAAACAAAACTTTTAGTGGATTTCTACTTATTTTATTAAATATCATCTCCACCAAACAGGACAAGCTTGCATCTGTTATAGTTTTGGAGAAAAATGTGTTCATTTCATGTATGCGCGAAATGCCTTAAAAATGGCTTTAAAATGGATTTGGAGCATGGAGACGATTATCTCGGGATTGCAAGATAACCAAACAAAACTTTTAGTGGATTTCTACTTATTTTATTAAATATCATCTCCACCAAACAGGACAAGCTTGCATCTGTTATAGTTTTGGAGAAAAATGTGTTCATTTCATGTATGCGCGAAATGCCTTAAAAATGGCTTTAAAATGGATTTGGAGCATGGAGACGATTATCTCGGGATTGCAAGATAACCAAACAAAACTTTTAGTGGATTTCTACTTATTTTATTAAATATCATCTCCACCAAACAGGACAAGCTTGCATCTGTTATAGTTTTGGAGAAAAATGTGTTCATTTCATGTATGCGCGAAATGCCTTAAAAATGGCTTTAAAATGGATTTGGAGCATGGAGACGATTATCTCGGGATTGCAAGATAACCAAACAAAACTTTTAGTGGATTTCTACTTATTTTATTAAATATCATCTCCACCAAACAGGACAAGCTTGCATCTGTTATAGTTTTGGAGAAAAATGTGTTCATTTCATGTATGCGCGAAATGCCTTAAAAATGGCTTTAAAATGGATTTGGAGCATGGAGACGATTATCTCGGGATTGCAAGATAACCAAACAAAACTTTTAGTGGATTTCTACTTATTTTATTAAATATCATCTCCACCAAACAGGACAAGCTTGCATCTGTTATAGTTTTGGAGAAAAATGTGTTCATTTCATGTATGCGCGAAATGCCTTAAAAATGGCTTTAAAATGGATTTGGAGCATGGAGACGATTATCTCGGGATTGCAAGATAACCAAACAAAACTTTTAGTGGATTTCTACTTATTTTATTAAATATCATCTCCACCAAACAGGACAAGCTTGCATCTGTTATAGTTTTGGAGAAAAATGTGTTCATTTCATGTATGCGCGAAATGCCTTAAAAATGGCTTTAAAATGGATTTGGAGCATGGAGACGATTATCTCGGGATTGCAAGATAACCAAACAAAACTTTTAGTGGATTTCTACTTATTTTATTAAATATCATCTCCACCAAACAGGACAAGCTTGCATCTGTTATAGTTTTGGAGAAAAATGTGTTCATTTCATGTATGCGCGAAATGCCTTAAAAATGGCTTTAAAATGGATTTGGAGCATGGAGACGATTATCTCGGGATTGCAAGATAACCAAACAAAACTTTTAGTGGATTTCTACTTATTTTATTAAATATCATCTCCACCAAACAGGACAAGCTTGCATCTGTTATAGTTTTGGAGAAAAATGTGTTCATTTCATGTATGCGCGAAATGCCTTAAAAATGGCTTTAAAATGGATTTGGAGCATGGAGACGATTATCTCGGGATTGCAAGATAACCAAACAAAACTTTTAGTGGATTTCTACTTATTTTATTAAATATCATCTCCACCAAACAGGACAAGCTTGCATCTGTTATAGTTTTGGAGAAAAATGTGTTCATTTCATGTATGCGCGAAATGCCTTAAAAATGGCTTTAAAATGGATTTGGAGCATGGAGACGATTATCTCGGGATTGCAAGATAACCAAACAAAACTTTTAGTGGATTTCTACTTATTTTATTAAATATCATCTCCACCAAACAGGACAAGCTTGCATCTGTTATAGTTTTGGAGAAAAATGTGTTCATTTCATGTATGCGCGAAATGCCTTAAAAATGGCTTTAAAATGGATTTGGAGCATGGAGACGATTATCTCGGGATTGCAAGATAACCAAACAAAACTTTTAGTGGATTTCTACTTATTTTATTAAATATCATCTCCACCAAACAGGACAAGCTTGCATCTGTTATAGTTTTGGAGAAAAATGTGTTCATTTCATGTATGCGCGAAATGCCTTAAAAATGGCTTTAAAATGGATTTGGAGCATGGAGACGATTATCTCGGGATTGCAAGATAACCAAACAAAACTTTTAGTGGATTTCTACTTATTTTATTAAATATCATCTCCACCAAACAGGACAAGCTTGCATCTGTTATAGTTTTGGAGAAAAATGTGTTCATTTCATGTATGCGCGAAATGCCTTAAAAATGGCTTTAAAATGGATTTGGAGCATGGAGACGATTATCTCGGGATTGCAAGATAACCAAACAAAACTTTTAGTGGATTTCTACTTATTTTATTAAATATCATCTCCACCAAACAGGACAAGCTTGCATCTGTTATAGTTTTGGAGAAAAATGTGTTCATTTCATGTATGCGCGAAATGCCTTAAAAATGGCTTTAAAATGGATTTGGAGCATGGAGACGATTATCTCGGGATTGCAAGATAACCAAACAAAACTTTTAGTGGATTTCTACTTATTTTATTAAATATCATCTCCACCAAACAGGACAAGCTTGCATCTGTTATAGTTTTGGAGAAAAATGTGTTCATTTCATGTATGCGCGAAATGCCTTAAAAATGGCTTTAAAATGGATTTGGAGCATGGAGACGATTATCTCGGGATTGCAAGATAACCAAACAAAACTTTTAGTGGATTTCTACTTATTTTATTAAATATCATCTCCACCAAACAGGACAAGCTTGCATCTGTTATAGTTTTGGAGAAAAATGTGTTCATTTCATGTATGCGCGAAATGCCTTAAAAATGGCTTTAAAATGGATTTGGAGCATGGAGACGATTATCTCGGGATTGCAAGATAACCAAACAAAACTTTTAGTGGATTTCTACTTATTTTATTAAATATCATCTCCACCAAACAGGACAAGCTTGCATCTGTTATAGTTTTGGAGAAAAATGTGTTCATTTCATGTATGCGCGAAATGCCTTAAAAATGGCTTTAAAATGGATTTGGAGCATGGAGACGATTATCTCGGGATTGCAAGATAACCAAACAAAACTTTTAGTGGATTTCTACTTATTTTATTAAATATCATCTCCACCAAACAGGACAAGCTTGCATCTGTTATAGTTTTGGAGAAAAATGTGTTCATTTCATGTATGCGCGAAATGCCTTAAAAATGGCTTTAAAATGGATTTGGAGCATGGAGACGATTATCTCGGGATTGCAAGATAACCAAACAAAACTTTTAGTGGATTTCTACTTATTTTATTAAATATCATCTCCACCAAACAGGACAAGCTTGCATCTGTTATAGTTTTGGAGAAAAATGTGTTCATTTCATGTATGCGCGAAATGCCTTAAAAATGGCTTTAAAATGGATTTGGAGCATGGAGACGATTATCTCGGGATTGCAAGATAACCAAACAAAACTTTTAGTGGATTTCTACTTATTTTATTAAATATCATCTCCACCAAACAGGACAAGCTTGCATCTGTTATAGTTTTGGAGAAAAATGTGTTCATTTCATGTATGCGCGAAATGCCTTAAAAATGGCTTTAAAATGGATTTGGAGCATGGAGACGATTATCTCGGGATTGCAAGATAACCAAACAAAACTTTTAGTGGATTTCTACTTATTTTATTAAATATCATCTCCACCAAACAGGACAAGCTTGCATCTGTTATAGTTTTGGAGAAAAATGTGTTCATTTCATGTATGCGCGAAATGCCTTAAAAATGGCTTTAAAATGGATTTGGAGCATGGAGACGATTATCTCGGGATTGCAAGATAACCAAACAAAACTTTTAGTGGATTTCTACTTATTTTATTAAATATCATCTCCACCAAACAGGACAAGCTTGCATCTGTTATAGTTTTGGAGAAAAATGTGTTCATTTCATGTATGCGCGAAATGCCTTAAAAATGGCTTTAAAATGGATTTGGAGCATGGAGACGATTATCTCGGGATTGCAAGATAACCAAACAAAACTTTTAGTGGATTTCTACTTATTTTATTAAATATCATCTCCACCAAACAGGACAAGCTTGCATCTGTTATAGTTTTGGAGAAAAATGTGTTCATTTCATGTATGCGCGAAATGCCTTAAAAATGGCTTTAAAATGGATTTGGAGCATGGAGACGATTATCTCGGGATTGCAAGATAACCAAACAAAACTTTTAGTGGATTTCTACTTATTTTATTAAATATCATCTCCACCAAACAGGACAAGCTTGCATCTGTTATAGTTTTGGAGAAAAATGTGTTCATTTCATGTATGCGCGAAATGCCTTAAAAATGGCTTTAAAATGGATTTGGAGCATGGAGACGATTATCTCGGGATTGCAAGATAACCAAACAAAACTTTTAGTGGATTTCTACTTATTTTATTAAATATCATCTCCACCAAACAGGACAAGCTTGCATCTGTTATAGTTTTGGAGAAAAATGTGTTCATTTCATGTATGCGCGAAATGCCTTAAAAATGGCTTTAAAATGGATTTGGAGCATGGAGACGATTATCTCGGGATTGCAAGATAACCAAACAAAACTTTTAGTGGATTTCTACTTATTTTATTAAATATCATCTCCACCAAACAGGACAAGCTTGCATCTGTTATAGTTTTGGAGAAAAATGTGTTCATTTCATGTATGCGCGAAATGCCTTAAAAATGGCTTTAAAATGGATTTGGAGCATGGAGACGATTATCTCGGGATTGCAAGATAACCAAACAAAACTTTTAGTGGATTTCTACTTATTTTATTAAATATCATCTCCACCAAACAGGACAAGCTTGCATCTGTTATAGTTTTGGAGAAAAATGTGTTCATTTCATGTATGCGCGAAATGCCTTAAAAATGGCTTTAAAATGGATTTGGAGCATGGAGACGATTATCTCGGGATTGCAAGATAACCAAACAAAACTTTTAGTGGATTTCTACTTATTTTATTAAATATCATCTCCACCAAACAGGACAAGACTTGCATCTGTTATAGTTTTGGAGAAAAATGTGTTCATTTCATGTATGCGCGAAATGCCTTAAAAATGGCTTTAAAATGGATTTGGAGCATGGAGACGATTATCTCGGGATTGCAAGATAACCAAACAAAACTTTTAGTGGATTTCTACTTATTTTATTAAATATCATCTCCACCAAACAGGACAAGCTTGCATCTGTTATAGTTTTGGAGAAAAATGTGTTCATTTCATGTATGCGCGAAATGCCTTAAAAATGGCTTTAAAATGGATTTGGAGCATGGAGACGATTATCTCGGGATTGCAAGATAACCAAACAAAACTTTTAGTGGATTTCTACTTATTTTATTAAATATCATCTCCACCAAACAGGACAAGCTTGCATCTGTTATAGTTTTGGAGAAAAATGTGTTCATTTCATGTATGCGCGAAATGCCTTAAAAATGGCTTTAAAATGGATTTGGAGCATGGAGACGATTATCTCGGGATTGCAAGATAACCAAACAAAACTTTTAGTGGATTTCTACTTATTTTATTAAATATCATCTCCACCAAACAGGACAAGCTTGCATCTGTTATAGTTTTGGAGAAAAATGTGTTCATTTCATGTATGCGCGAAATGCCTTAAAAATGGCTTTAAAATGGATTTGGAGCATGGAGACGATTATCTCGGGATTGCAAGATAACCAAACAAAACTTTTAGTGGATTTCTACTTATTTTATTAAATATCATCTCCACCAAACAGGACAAGCTTGCATCTGTTATAGTTTTGGAGAAAAATGTGTTCATTTCATGTATGCGCGAAATGCCTTAAAAATGGCTTTAAAATGGATTTGGAGCATGGAGACGATTATCTCGGGATTGCAAGATAACCAAACAAAACTTTTAGTGGATTTCTACTTATTTTATTAAATATCATCTCCACCAAACAGGACAAGCTTGCATCTGTTATAGTTTTGGAGAAAAATGTGTTCATTTCATGTATGCGCGAAATGCCTTAAAAATGGCTTTAAAATGGATTTGGAGCATGGAGACGATTATCTCGGGATTGCAAGATAACCAAACAAAACTTTTAGTGGATTTCTACTTATTTTATTAAATATCATCTCCACCAAACAGGACAAGCTTGCATCTGTTATAGTTTTGGAGAAAAATGTGTTCATTTCATGTATGCGCGAAATGCCTTAAAAATGGCTTTAAAATGGATTTGGAGCATGGAGACGATTATCTCGGGATTGCAAGATAACCAAACAAAACTTTTAGTGGATTTCTACTTATTTTATTAAATATCATCTCCACCAAACAGGACAAGCTTGCATCTGTTATAGTTTTGGAGAAAAATGTGTTCATTTCATGTATGCGCGAAATGCCTTAAAAATGGCTTTAAAATGGATTTGGAGCATGGAGACGATTATCTCGGGATTGCAAGATAACCAAACAAAACTTTTAGTGGATTTCTACTTATTTTATTAAATATCATCTCCACCAAACAGGACAAGCTTGCATCTGTTATAGTTTTGGAGAAAAATGTGTTCATTTCATGTATGCGCGAAATGCCTTAAAAATGGCTTTAAAATGGATTTGGAGCATGGAGACGATTATCTCGGGATTGCAAGATAACCAAACAAAACTTTTAGTGGATTTCTACTTATTTTATTAAATATCATCTCCACCAAACAGGACAAGCTTGCATCTGTTATAGTTTTGGAGAAAAATGTGTTCATTTCATGTATGCGCGAAATGCCTTAAAAATGGCTTTAAAATGGATTTGGAGCATGGAGACGATTATCTCGGGATTGCAAGATAACCAAACAAAACTTTTAGTGGATTTCTACTTATTTTATTAAATATCATCTCCACCAAACAGGACAAGCTTGCATCTGTTATAGTTTTGGAGAAAAATGTGTTCATTTCATGTATGCGCGAAATGCCTTAAAAATGGCTTTAAAATGGATTTGGAGCATGGAGACGATTATCTCGGGATTGCAAGATAACCAAACAAAACTTTTAGTGGATTTCTACTTATTTTATTAAATATCATCTCCACCAAACAGGACAAGCTTGCATCTGTTATAGTTTTGGAGAAAAATGTGTTCATTTCATGTATGCGCGAAATGCCTTAAAAATGGCTTTAAAATGGATTTGGAGCATGGAGACGATTATCTCGGGATTGCAAGATAACCAAACAAAACTTTTAGTGGATTTCTACTTATTTTATTAAATATCATCTCCACCAAACAGGACAAGCTTGCATCTGTTATAGTTTTGGAGAAAAATGTGTTCATTTCATGTATGCGCGAAATGCCTTAAAAATGGCTTTAAAATGGATTTGGAGCATGGAGACGATTATCTCGGGATTGCAAGATAACCAAACAAAACTTTTAGTGGATTTCTACTTATTTTATTAAATATCATCTCCACCAAACAGGACAAGCTTGCATCTGTTATAGTTTTGGAGAAAAATGTGTTCATTTCATGTATGCGCGAAATGCCTTAAAAATGGCTTTAAAATGGATTTGGAGCATGGAGACGATTATCTCGGGATTGCAAGATAACCAAACAAAACTTTTAGTGGATTTCTACTTATTTTATTAAATATCATCTCCACCAAACAGGACAAGCTTGCATCTGTTATAGTTTTGGAGAAAAATGTGTTCATTTCATGTATGCGCGAAATGCCTTAAAAATGGCTTTAAAATGGATTTGGAGCATGGAGACGATTATCTCGGGATTGCAAGATAACCAAACAAAACTTTTAGTGGATTTCTACTTATTTTATTAAATATCATCTCCACCAAACAGGACAAGCTTGCATCTGTTATAGTTTTGGAGAAAAATGTGTTCATTTCATGTATGCGCGAAATGCCTTAAAAATGGCTTTAAAATGGATTTGGAGCATGGAGACGATTATCTCGGGATTGCAAGATAACCAAACAAAACTTTTAGTGGATTTCTACTTATTTTATTAAATATCATCTCCACCAAACAGGACAAGCTTGCATCTGTTATAGTTTTGGAGAAAAATGTGTTCATTTCATGTATGCGCGAAATGCCTTAAAAATGGCTTTAAAATGGATTTGGAGCATGGAGACGATTATCTCGGGATTGCAAGATAACCAAACAAAACTTTTAGTGGATTTCTACTTATTTTATTAAATATCATCTCCACCAAACAGGACAAGCTTGCATCTGTTATAGTTTTGGAGAAAAATGTGTTCATTTCATGTATGCGCGAAATGCCTTAAAAATGGCTTTAAAATGGATTTGGAGCATGGAGACGATTATCTCGGGATTGCAAGATAACCAAACAAAACTTTTAGTGGATTTCTACTTATTTTATTAAATATCATCTCCACCAAACAGGACAAGCTTGCATCTGTTATAGTTTTGGAGAAAAATGTGTTCATTTCATGTATGCGCGAAATGCCTTAAAAATGGCTTTAAAATGGATTTGGAGCATGGAGACGATTATCTCGGGATTGCAAGATAACCAAACAAAACTTTTAGTGGATTTCTACTTATTTTATTAAATATCATCTCCACCAAACAGGACAAGCTTGCATCTGTTATAGTTTTGGAGAAAAATGTGTTCATTTCATGTATGCGCGAAATGCCTTAAAAATGGCTTTAAAATGGATTTGGAGCATGGAGACGATTATCTCGGGATTGCAAGATAACCAAACAAAACTTTTAGTGGATTTCTACTTATTTTATTAAATATCATCTCCACCAAACAGGACAAGCTTGCATCTGTTATAGTTTTGGAGAAAAATGTGTTCATTTCATGTATGCGCGAAATGCCTTAAAAATGGCTTTAAAATGGATTTGGAGCATGGAGACGATTATCTCGGGATTGCAAGATAACCAAACAAAACTTTTAGTGGATTTCTACTTATTTTATTAAATATCATCTCCACCAAACAGGACAAGCTTGCATCTGTTATAGTTTTGGAGAAAAATGTGTTCATTTCATGTATGCGCGAAATGCCTTAAAAATGGCTTTAAAATGGATTTGGAGCATGGAGACGATTATCTCGGGATTGCAAGATAACCAAACAAAACTTTTAGTGGATTTCTACTTATTTTATTAAATATCATCTCCACCAAACAGGACAAGCTTGCATCTGTTATAGTTTTGGAGAAAAATGTGTTCATTTCATGTATGCGCGAAATGCCTTAAAAATGGCTTTAAAATGGATTTGGAGCATGGAGACGATTATCTCGGGATTGCAAGATAACCAAACAAAACTTTTAGTGGATTTCTACTTATTTTATTAAATATCATCTCCACCAAACAGGACAAGCTTGCATCTGTTATAGTTTTGGAGAAAAATGTGTTCATTTCATGTATGCGCGAAATGCCTTAAAAATGGCTTTAAAATGGATTTGGAGCATGGAGACGATTATCTCGGGATTGCAAGATAACCAAACAAAACTTTTAGTGGATTTCTACTTATTTTATTAAATATCATCTCCACCAAACAGGACAAGCTTGCATCTGTTATAGTTTTGGAGAAAAATGTGTTCATTTCATGTATGCGCGAAATG